>NW_024057842.1:12500-58901 GCF_016432855.1 Salvelinus namaycush
GATCTAGGATCAAGTCACTTCCTGTTAATGTAATATTATTAATTATTCTAAAAGGCTGAACTGATCCTTAAAATGTCCTTCTACTCGGAGACACTTGATCCATACAACCCCCTTGGTTTAGTTTCTTTAGGACTCTCTTCTCCCATCTGTACAGGATGTGTGTTGTTCGGCCACAGTGGTCCATTTGTACACTTTGGCAGACGTAGCTGTAGCAGACTGATCACTAGGAAACACACAGTGATTTCGGGACGTTTTGAAAAAGGTCCCCAGAACGTCAATATATGCCTTTCTCAGCACAATTCTTTTGGGGAAAAACGATTCAAACTATTTCCCAGCACTGGGTTCCAACTCGTGATGCTCGCAGACGAAGTGTGCTGCTCAGACCGCCGCGCTACCCGCAGTTCACAGAATACTTCATGGTAATAGCGTGTCGTTTTTAATAATTTTGTTTTAAGCCTACGCCAAACTATAGCTCTAATCTTAACCACTCAGAATTAATCCCGAAACTTAACCCTTTGAGTTGTTTCTGTTTTAACCCTGTAACCATGGAGAATTAACCCTGTAACCATGGAGAATTAACCCTGTAACCACGCAGAATTAACCCTGTAACCAAGCAGAATTAACCCTGTAACCACGCAGAATTAACCCTGTAACCAAGCAGAATTAACCATGTAACCATGGAGAATTAACCCTGTAACCAAGCAGAATTAACCCTGTAACCACGCAGAATTAACCCTGTAACCAAGCAGAATTAACCATGTAACCAAGCAGAATTAACCCTGTAACCACGCAGAATTAACCCTGTAACCAAGCAGAATTAACCATGTAACCAAGCAGAATTAACCCTGTAACCAAGCAGAATTAACCCTGTAACCATGGAGAATTAACCCTGTAATCATGCAGAATTAACCCTGTAACCAAGCAGAATTAACCCTGTAACCAAGCAGAATTAACCCTGTAACCAAGCAGAATTAACCCTGTAACCAAGCAGAATTAACCCTGTAACCACGCAGAATTAACCCTGTAACCAAGCAGAATCAATGCTTCAAAAATAGACATTCATCCATAGTGCGTTGAATTTCGAAGGGGAAACTATGAGATCTTGTTGAGCTGTAGTCACTGTACTGTACATCACTGCCCAACACAATAATCAAAGCTTGGAAGCTTTATCAAGTAGAATGAATTCATTGCTGATGTTGACTTCCTGACTACAAAACCCTGCCTGGAGCAGAAGACCAATTTCCTTTGTTCACTGTAACACGGACAATAAAGTTGTGTCGTATTCTTATTGTAGAAACATCCCCTGTTCCCCTTGCAGGTGAGCCAGAGTTCCGCTATGTGGCAGGTATGCATGGCAACGAGGTGGTTGGCAGAGAGCTGGTGCTGAACCTCATGCAGTACATCTGTCGGGAGTTTAGACGAGGCAACCCACGCATCGTCCGTCTGGTGACCACCACACGTATCCACCTACTGCCGTCTATGAACCCTGATGGATATGAAACAGCCTTTGAAAAGGTAGGAGGAGGGCTGGAGCCTGGGGATAAGGGATGTATTGAGTGATTGGTTGATTGATTGAATTATTGACTGGCTGACTGTGTGGTAAAGGGAGATGTCTAAAAACTGCATTTCCTAACTGGTTGAAATCGAAGGACCATGGAAAGAGCACCACCTTGTGGTCAGGGAACTCTAGAGAGAGGACTCAGAACCTCCTCGTGATGACTTCATATTAGAACTCTAGAGAGAGGACTCTGAACCTCCTCGTGATGACTTCATATTAGAACTCTAGAGAGAGGACTCAGAACCTCCTCGTGATGACTTCATATTAGAACTCTAGAGAGAGGGCTCAGAACCTCCTCGTGATGACTTCATATTAGAACTCTAGAGAGAGGACTCAGAACCTCCTCGTGATGACTCCATATTAGAACTCTAGAGAGAGGACTCAGAACCTCCTCGTGATGACTTCATATTAGAACTCTAGAGAGAGGACTCAGAACCTCCTCGTGATGACTTCATATTAGAACTCTAGAGAGAGGGCTCAGAACCTCCTCGTGATGACTTCATATTAGAACTCTAGAGAGAGGACTCAGAACCTCCTCGTGATGACTTCATATTAGAACTCTAGAGAGAGGACTCAGAACCTCCTCGTGATGACTTCATATTAGAACTCTAGAGAGAGGACTCAGAACCTCCTCGTGATGACTTCATATTAGAACTCTAGAGAGAGGGCTCAGAACCTCCTCGTGATGACTTCATATTAGAACTCTAGAGAGAGGACTCAGAACCTCCTCGTGATGACTTCATATTAGAACTCTAGAGAGAGGACTCAGAACCTCCTCGTGATGACTTCATATTAGAACTCTAGAGAGAGGGCTCAGAACCTCCTCGTGATGACTTCATATTAGAACTCTAGAGAGAGGACTCAGAACCTCCTCGTGATGACTTCATATTAGAACTCTAGAGAGAGGACTCAGAACCTCCTCGTGATGACTTCATATTAGAACTCTAGAGAGAGGACTCAGAACCTCCTCGTGATGACTTCATATTAGAACTCTAGAGAGAGGACTCAGAACCTCCTCATGATGACTCCATATTAGAAGGAGGAATTTGATGTAGGACATATTGATTGATAGATCGACTGACTGATCGATCGATTGTGTGATATTGAAAATAACTCTAAACTGCATCTCAACTTAACTTCTCTCCAGGGGTCAGAGCTGGCAGGTTGGGCTCTGGGGCGCTACAGCTACGAGTGGGTCGATATGAACCACAACTTCCCCGACCTGAACAATATCATGTGGGACGCCAAGGAGAATGACACAGAGATGGTTAAAACAGCCAACCACTACATCCCCATACCAGAGTACTACACTAAAGAGGATGCCTTCGTAAGTCCTCTACACATCAACTCCACCACACACTTTGACTCAACATTATGTTTTCAGTTATATTTTTCCTGGTTTTACATTTGTTTTGTTTTTCCAATCTCAAAATTCCAATTGTTCATAGAGAAACAATGACATTGGATGTGCTGAGTCAATGATTAAATCAAACCTGAAAGGGAAAAAAAATAGTTTTGGAAGAAAACTGTGTAATTCCCCTCTTAAAGATCGGACCCTTTTTTCCCTCAAATTTCACCTAAAATGACATACCTGAATCTAACTGCCTGTAGCTCAGGACCTGAAGCAAGGATATGCATATTCTTGACACCATTTGAAAGGAAACACTTTGAAGTTTGTGGATCTGTGAAATTAATGTAGGAAAATATAACACATTTAGATCTGGTAAAAAAAATAATACAAACCAAAAAAACGTGTTTTCACATTTTCTTTTCTCCATCAGCTTATGAAATGCCATACATTAAGATAGGATCCTAGGTGTAATTTAAATGTTGTCCACAAGATGGCAGCAGTGAGTGTACAAAGTGTCAGACTGATCCAGTGAAGAATTACATTACAGCACAATATTTTGGATAAAGGCTGCCAGGAGTTTACCCAAATGTGCCATTATTGGTCAATTTATACATTTTCAAGTACATAACTATAGAGAACATACATAAATGCTATGGTAATAAAAAAATGTAAGTTTACACACTCCCAGAAATGTCATACATGATGGATCATTAGCTCATTCACTAACATTCACACATCAAGATGGCCAGGCGGGGTGGATATGGAGCCAGAGACAGCAGTGGGGTCAAACTGTAGAACATAAAACTAGATTTTATCAAACAAAACTATGCTACATTTTATCTCTGGGACCCTCAGGATGACACATCAGAGCCAGATTACTGAATGTAAGTACATTCTTTACCTTCAGAGGTGAATGTATCAAACCAGTTGCCCTGATAAAAGTGTTTTGTTGTTGTGGACTCTCCTCAAACAATAGCATGGTATTGTTTCACTGTAATATCTACTGACAATTGGACACTGCAGTTAGATTAACAAGAGTTTAAGCTTTCTGCCAATATAAGACTTGTCTATGTCCCGGAAAGTTGGCTGTTGTATACAACATAATTCTAGTCACATTATCGCATATTTAGCAACAACCGTCCCGGTGTAGGGACACCGATCCCGTAGAAGTTTTAATTAAAATGGCCGGACAATTTAAATTCTGCATAATGGCACAGCATTTCATCAACTTCCCTGCTTCAGTTTGCTGCCATATGACTGGTTTCACATTTGTCTCCAGAGATTATAAGGTAAACTAGATCTAAAATAATTGTACTTTACACAGCCCACTAGGCTGTAGAGGCTGTCTGTACTGTCCCAGGCTGTCTGTACTGTCCCAGGCTGTCTGACATGTTCTTCTGTCCCAGGTGACCCCAGAGACACGTGCGGTCATCAGCTGGATGCAGGACATCCCCTTCGTCCTGAGTGCCAACCTCCACGGGGGAGAACTGGTGGTTACCTACCCCTTCGACTGCACCCGGGACTGGGCCCCTCAGGAAAACACCCCTACGGCTGACGATAGTTTCTTCCGCTGGCTGGCCACGGTCTACGCCTCCACCAACCTGGTCATGGCCAACCCTGATAGGAGGATCTGCCACTCTGAAGACTTCCAACAGCACAACAACGTCATTAACGGAGGAGCCTGGCACACCGTCCCTGGGAGTCAGTAGTCCTCCTATATATATATATATATAAAATTCAACACTGTCTCTGGGTGAAAAAGAGCAGATACTCAAAAGTGTACATGTTTCTGTTAGAAAAGATAAATGAGACTCAGTCAGACACACAGTTAAAGTCTTCAGCAAAAAACAAACATGGTAGTTTTGGTCTCAAAAGGCCCTTATCAAAGACTATTTGTTTTTTATCGCCATATTTTTGTCCCCTTCAGGTATGAATGACTTCAGCTACATGCACACGAACTGCTTCGAGGTGACGGTGGAGCTGTCGTGTGACAAGTTTCCTCACGCCAGCGAGCTTCCTACCGAGTGGGAGAACAACAAGGAGTCTCTGCTGGTCTACATGGAGCAGGTCTACTGTTCTTCACATGGATTATTTACCAAAGTTATACCGTATTGGAGTTATTCAAACTACTGAAAATGGCCCCAGTTGGAAAGACTTCACTTGTAGAATACTGTCCTACTGCATATTCCAGCTCTCTCTTACCAGCTCTCCAATTTGTAGATATTTCCCTGATTATCTCTGTTTCTGATGTTCCCCGATCATCTCTGTTTCTGATGTTCCCTCACTATCTCTGTTTCTGATGTTCCCTCACTATCTCTGTTTCTGATGTTCCCTCACTATCTCTGTTTCTGATGTTCCCCCACTATCTCTGTTTCTGATGTTCCCTCACTATCTCTGTTTCTGATGTTCCCTCACTATCTCTGTTTCTGATGTTCCCTCACTATCTCTGTTTCTGATGTTCCCTCACTATCTCTGTTTCTGATGTTCCCTCACTATCTCTGTTTCTGATGTTCCCTCACTATCTCTGTTTCTGATGTTCCCTGATCATCTCTGTTTTTGATGTTCCCTGATCATCTCTGTTTTTGATGTTCCCTGATCATCTCCGTTTCTGATGTTCCCTGATCATCTCCGTTTCTGATGTTCCCTGATCATCTCTGTTTCTGATGTTCCCTGATCATCTCTGTTTCTGATGTTCCCTGATCATCTCTGTTTCTGATGTTCCCTGATCATCTCTGTTTCTGATGTTCCCTGATCATCTCTGTTTCTGATGTTCCCTGATCATCTCTGTTTCTGATGTTCCCTGATCATCTCTGTTTCTGATGTTCCCTGATCATCTCTGTTTCTGATGTTCCCTGATCATCTCTGTTTCTGATGTTCCCTGATCATCTCCGTTTCTGATGTTCTGTCCTTCCCTCTACCAGGTTCACAGAGGCATCAAGGGAGTGGTGAGAGACAAGATGACAAAGAAAGGCATTGCAGACGCCATTGTGAAAGTGGAAGACCTGGACCATGACATACGATCAGGTAGACAAGGGATTCTACAACGATTTACATGATGCACTACACTACGTAGAATTTTTTAAAAAGCTGCCATTTTTCTGTTTACCTCGCACTGCTTGTATGTCAAATTCCTGCCAGCGTCAATTTCTAACTGCTTGTAGTAGCAGAGACAATGCTCCGTGCTAGGGATTTACGGTGTTACCGGCATAGCAATTGGTTAGGAGCCCGTAAAACGGCAGCCATCTCCTCCGGAGCCGTTATTTCATCAAATACCCCGGTATATGGTATATATACGATAAACCGCCCAAACCCAGTCCATGCTCTCTCTTGTATCTTCATTTAATTTACACCTGGCTTCCATTTATTTGATTCTACTCCCAAGATGCAACAGTATCTTTAAAACGGATACTTTACTCTGTTTGTTACACCATTACATGTATCTCTTTAGTTTCAAACTTTATTTTATTCTACTGTAAACATTAGTGTCTTTGTCATTGCATCAGTTTGTATCAGCTAGGTCCCATCCCCTTAATTGTGGTATTATTGACAAAATATTTTTGATACGTTTTCTGAATGCGTGATCGTGAGACTCTCCTGTGTATCTCCTTAGCGGCTGATGGGGACTACTGGCGTCTGCTGAACCCCGGGGAATACAAAGTGACGGTGTGGGCGGAGGGATACTTTCCCTCCATGAGGCGATGCAGCGTCGGGACCGAAGCACGCCCCACCGTCTGTGACTTCATCTTGATCAAGACGCCACGGCAGAGCATGAACGAGATCCTAGCTAAAGGGGGGAGGTTACCCCAGGATCTGCAACTGAAGCTGAGAGCACTGAGGCTCCGGAAACTAAGAGTCTCCACCAAGGCCATCAACCAGCGGAGGGAGCACAGCCGCAAGGCCAGGGGAACACGGTTCGCTAGGGCACCACGTCCTCTCACACCCCTGGCCTGAGAGACAGGGGACAGACTGCGTCTCTAATGACACCCTATTCCCCGCATGGCTCTGGTCAAAAGAAGTGCACTATAAAGGGGGAATAGGGTGCCGTTTGGGACTCAAGTTGAGGCTTTGAAACGACCGGGTGTTTTGAGATGGGACTACATTGTAGTCAGCGACTACAGACGGACTGAAATACAAAATGTCAATGAGAAGTCATTTTTAGGAAGGTGATTTGGTAAATCCGACTGCGACGTAGTCGATCTGAAACAAGACACAGAGGCTTTAACACAAGTCTGTATTCCCAGTGAATGTTGTGATTTCAGATTTGAATATGAGGGGGGGACTGGCCACCCCTCATAGCCTGCTTCCTCTCTAGGTTTCTTCCTAGGTTCTGGCCTTTCTAGGGAGTTTTTCCTAGCCACTGTGCTTCTACACCTGCATTGCTTGCTGTTTGGGGTTTTAGGCTGGGTTTCTGTACAGCACTTCGAGATATCAGCTGATGTACGAAGGACTTTATAAATACATTTGATTGGAATAGCAGAGAAGTAGAGAGAGAGATTTAATCTCACTAGTTTGTTGGGACAGTGGTCAACATGTTAGTTGTTTGTGAAAAGGTAGAGAGATAATGTTGTCGATGTGGCTGTATCTTTACATTGGTAGGAAGATTTCATACCTTCTATCTAGTTGTTTAGCTTGTTGGGACAGTGGTCAACAGTAGCTAGGTTTCCATCCAATTGGCGACAGACAAAAATATGCATAAAGCAAATCTGCATATTTTGCCACCAGTGGTGTTTCCACCAAACTGATTTTTTTGCGGATAAAACGTCAGTCCGTGATGACGTAGTGCGCACAAATTGTACTTTTTTCACTTAAAGTTTTCACGTTACCGAATAAAAATCAAAAGTTCAATGTTTTTTTCCATCGCATTTTCAACTCGGATCGATAGTTTTGTCACAAAAAAAACTGTTGCGTTGAAAATAAAATGTGCCCCTTTTGGTTTTGGCCCAAACGCGCGCTCTAGCCAACAGCTCGCAGATACAGTGCAGGTAAACCATGATTAGATTATTATGGATCAGAGCGAAGATATTTTTTGTTGTCGACCCGGCAGTCAAGCATCGATCATCATGTCTCCAGAATAATACCCTGGATATGTATTGTAAAGGAGCGTCCAGCTCACAGTCCACTATCACCACCCTGTGAAGTTCATCATAACTGATTTCATCTGTAGCCTAATAAACTAAATGGTTTCCCCGAGTCATTGTGAGAGGACCACACGCCAATATCATCTCGTGACTCCCAGGTTTACTTTGATACAGTTCGATAGCTATTATATCAATATTTGCGCATAAAGAAGTTTTTTTTTTAAACACCATTTCTCGTATAATTTAAATTTTCCCGACACAAAAAAAGATGTTGAACGAAAAACAAATTATCTGTCGACATTTATATAATTATACTGGAACTACTTGTTGCCATCACAGTTTCCATTTGTCCTATTTTTTGTATACGGTATGACTTTACTGAAGAAAAACACTGTGGTTGATGACAATAGGAGTCAGCAAGACGGCACAAATAGATCTGGGACCAGACTTGTGAACATCCAATGCAGTTTACCGTCGCCACTGGTGTACGGGCTTTAGTACAGCTGTTGTTACAGTAACTATCGAGAATATAGAAGAGAGCTTTTATGATGACGAGGGGAGGCCACGGGCAGTATCAGCTGGCCTGATTACGGTTTACTTTTATAACGTTGTGTAGCGATGCTGTTTCATTACAGTTGTATATCATTGTGTGTTTTGACTATTTCATTAAAAGGACAACTTGAGTAGACAGAGTTGGGTCGAAGTACGTACTTGTTCAGAACCACGAGACCTGTGATGAAAACATGTGTTGTTTCCTCTATTGCTGCGTAGGTCCTGCTGTCAGTCTGAGGTTAGGGTTAGTATATTTACACACACACACACACACACACACACACACACACACACACACACACACACACACACACACACACACACACACACACACACACACACACACACACACACACACACACACACACGTGAAAGACAAACACAGAGGATTTTTTTTAAACAAGGTCAAAAGGAGAGCAGGGGGACTTAGAACTCCAGAGAAGAACATTGTGTACAAAACAGATTGTTCAATTAATGTCAAGCTTCTGATACCCCTGAAGGAGAAGGTACCATTCTAACTAATAGGATCATGTGGAGTGAATGTGATTGAACTCAAATGCTGATATATATAGTGGGAAATTATTTGATTTAAAATACATTAGCAGAAGAATCAAAACTGAAAGAGGCTTTGTCTTCCAGCACCACCTAGAGACACCCTCTGGGTATTACATCCTGTACCAGCACCACCTAGAGACACCCTCTGGGTATTACATCCTGTACCAGCACCACCTAGAGACACCCTCTGGGTATTACATCCTGTACCAGCACCACCTAGAGACACCCTCTGGGTATTACATCCTGTACCAGCACCACCTAGACACCCTCTGGGTATTACATCCTGTACCAGCACCACCTAGGGACACCCTCTGGGTATTATATCCTGTACCAGCACCACCTAGGGACACCCTCTGGGTATTACATCCTGTACCAGCACCACCTAGGGACACCCTCTGGGTATTACATCCTGTACCAGCACCACCTAGAGACACCCTCTGGGTATTATATCCTGTACCAGCACCACCTAGACACCCTCTGGGTATTACATCCTGTGCCAGCACCACCTAGAGACACCCTCTGGGTATTACATCCTGTACCAGCACCACCTAGAGACACCCTCTGGGTATTATATCCTGTACCAGCACCACCTAGACACCCTCTGGGTATTACATCCTGTGCCAGCACCACCTAGAGACACCCTCTGGGTATTACATCCTGTACCAGCACCACCTAGAGACACCCTCTGGGTATTACATCCTGTACCAGCACCACCTAGAGACACCCTCTGGGTATTATATCCTGTACCAGCACCACCTAGAGACACCCTCTGGGTATTACATCCTGTACCAGCACCACCTAGACACCCTCTGGGTATTACATCCTGTACCAGCACCACCTAGAGACACCCACTGGGTATTACATCCTGTACCAGCACCACCTAGACACCCTCTGGGTATTACATCCTGTACCAGCACCACCTAGAGACACCCTCTGGGTATTACATCCTGTACCAGCACCACCTAGAGACACCCTCTGGGTATTACATCCTGTACCAGCACCACCTAGACACCCTCTGGGTATTACATCCTGTACCAGCACCACCTAGACACCCTCTGGGTATTACATCCTGTACCAGCACCACCTAGAGACACCCTCTGGGTATTACATCCTGTACCAGCACCACCTAGAGACACCCTCTGGGTATTACATCCTGTACCAGCACCACCTAGAGACACCCTCTGGGTATTACATCCTGTACCAGCACCACCTAGACACCCTCTGGGTATTACATCCTGTACCAGCACCACCTAGGGACACCCTCTGGGTATTATATCCTGTACCAGCACCACCTAGGGACACCCTCTGGGTATTACATCCTGTACCAGCACCACCTAGGGACACCCTCTGGGTATTACATCCTGTATCAGCACCACCTAGAGACACCCTCTGGGTATTATATCCTGTACCAGCACCACCTAGACACCCTCTGGGTATTACATCCTGTGCCAGCACCACCTAGAGACACCCTCTGGGTATTACATCCTGTACCAGCACCACCTAGAGACACCCTCTGGGTATTACATCCTGTACCAGCACCACCTAGAGACACCCTCTGGGTATTATATCCTGTACCAGCACCACCTAGAGACACCCTCTGGGTATTATATCCTGTACCAGCACCACCTAGACACCCTCTGGGTATTACATCCTGTACCAGCACCACCTAGAGACACCCTCTGGGTATTACATCCTGTACCAGCACCACCTAGACACCCTCTGGGTATTACATCCTGTACCAGCACCACCTAGAGACACCCTCTGGGTATTACATCCTGTACCAGCACCACCTAGAGACACCCTCTGGGTATTACATCCTGTACCAGCACCACCTAGAGACACCCTCTGGGTATTACATCCTGTACCAGCACCACCTAGACACCCTCTGGGTATTACATCCTGTACCAGCACCACCTAGACACCCTCTGGGTATTACATCCTGTACCAGCACCACCTAGACACCCTCTGGGTATTACATCCTGTACCAGCACCACCTAGAGACACCCTCTGGGTATTACATCCTGTACCAGCACCACCTAGACACCCTCTGGGTATTACATCCTGTACCAGCACCACCTAGGGACACCCTCTGGGTATTATATCCTGTACCAGCACCACCTAGAGACACCCTCTGGGTATTACATCCTGTACCAGCACCACCTAGGGACACCCTCTGGGTATTATATCCTGTACCAGCACCACCTAGGGACACCCTCTGGGTATTACATCCTGTACCAGCACCACCTAGAGACACCCTCTGGGTATTACATCCTGTACCAGCACCACCTAGAGACACCCTCTGGGTATTACATCCTGTACCAGCACCACCTAGAGACACCCTCTGGGTATTACATCCTGTACCAGCACCACCTAGACACCCTCTGGGTATTACATCCTGTACCAGCACCACCTAGACACCCTCTGGGTATTACATCCTGTACCAGCACCACCTAGACACCCTCTGGGTATTACATCCTGTACCAGCACCACCTAGACACCCTCTGGGTATTACATCCTGTGCCAGCACCACCTAGAGACACCCTCTGGGTATTACATCCTGTACCAGCACCACCTAGACACCCTCTGGGTATTACATCCTGTACCAGCACCACCTAGACACCCTCTGGGTATTACATCCTGTACCAGCACCACCTAGAGACACCCTCTGGGTATTACATCCTGTACCAGCACCACCTAGACACCCTCTGGGTATTACATCCTGTACCAGCACCACCTAGACACCCTCTGGGTATTACATCCTGTACCAGCACCACCTAGAGACACCCTCTGGGTATTACATCCTGTACCAGCACCACCTAGACACCCTCTGGGTATTACATCCTGTACCAGCACCACCTAGACACCCTCTGGGTATTACATCCTGTACCAGCACCACCTAGAGACACCCTCTGGGTATTACATCCTGTACCAGCACCACCTAGAGACACCGTCTGGGTATTACATCCTGTACCAGCACCACCTAGAGACACCCTCTGGGTATTACATCCTGTACCAGCACCACCTAGAGACACCCTCTGGGTATTACATCCTGTACCAGCACCACCTAGAGACACCCTCTGGGTATTACATCCTGTATCAGCACCACCTAGAGACACCCTCTGGGTATTACATCCTGTGCCAGCACCACCTAGACACCCTCTGGGTATTACATCCTGTACCAGCACCACCTAGAGACACCCTCTGGGTATTACATCCTGTACCAGCACCACCTAGACACCCTCTGGGTATTACATCCTGTACCAGCACCACCTAGAGACACCCTCTGGGTATTACATCCTGTACCAGCACCACCTAGAGACACCCTCTGGGTATTACATCCTGTACCAGCACCACCTAGACACCCTCTGGGTATTACATCCTGTACCAGCACCACCTAGACACCCTCTGGGTATTACATCCTGTACCAGCACCACCTAGACACCCTCTGGGTATTACATCCTGTACCAGCACCACCTAGACACTCTGGGTATTACATCCTGTACCAGCACCACCTAGAGATACCCTCTGGGTATTACATCCTGTGCCAGCACCACCTAGAGACACCCTCTGGGTATTACATCCTGTACCAGCACCACCTAGAGACACCCTCTGGGTATTACATCCTGTACCAGCACCACCTAGACACCCTCTGGGTATTACATCCTGTACCAGCACCACCTAGAGACACCCTCTGGGTATTACATCCTGTACCAGCACCACCTAGAGACACCCTCTGGGTATTACATCCTGTACCAGCACCACCTAGACACCCTCTGGGTATTACATCCTGTACCAGCACCACCTAGACACTCTGGGTATTACATCCTGTACCAGCACCACCTAGAGACACCCTCTGGGTATTACATCCTGTACCAGCACCACCTAGAGACACCCTCTGGGTATTACATCCTGTACCAGCACCACCTAGAGACACCCTCTGGGTATTACATCCTGTACCAGCACCACCTAGACACCCTCTGGGTATTACATCCTGTACCAGCACCACCTAGGGACACCCTCTGGGTATTACATCCTGTACCAGCACCACCTAGACACCCTCTGGGTATTACATCCTGTACCAGCACCACCTAGACACCCTCTGGGTATTACATCCTGTACCAGCACCACCTAGAGACACCCTCTGGGTATTACATCCTGTACCAGCACCACCTAGAGACACCCTCTGGGTATTACATCCTGTACCAGCACCACCTAGACACCCTCTGGGTATTACATCCTGTACCAGCACCGCCTAGACACTCTGGGTATTACATCCTGTACCAGCACCAGCTAGAGACACCCTCTGGGTATTGGGTTGGAGTTAAAACCTACAGGAGGGTATCTCTCCAGGAACAGGGTTGGAGTTAAAACCTACAGGAGGGTATCTCTCCAGTAACAGGGTTGGAGTTAAAACCTACAGGAGGGTATCTCTCCAGGAACAGGGTTGGAGTTAAAACCTACAGGAGGGTAGCTCTCCAGGAACAGGGTTGGAGTTAAAACCTACAGGAGGGTAGCTCTCCAGGAACAGGGTTGGAGTTAAAACATACAGGAGGGTTTCTCTCCAGGAACAGGGTTGGAGTTCAAACCTACAGGAGGGTAGCTCTCCAGTAACAGTGCTCTGGAGCAGGTTTTCTTCAAGGATCTCTCTGTACTTTGCTTCATCCATCTTTCCCTTAATCCTGACTAGTCTCCCAGTCCCTGCCACTGATAAACATCCACACAGCATGATGCTGCCACCACCATGTTTCACCGCAGGGATGGTGCCAGGTTTCCTCCAGACGTGACGCTTGGCATTCAGGCCAAAGAGTTCAATCTTGGTTTCATCAGACCAGAGAATCTTGTTTCTCATGGTCAGAGTCCTTTAGTTGCTTTTTGGCAAACTCCAAGTGGGCTGTCATGTGCCTTTCACTGAGGAGTGGCTTCCATCTGGTCACTCTACCATAAAGCCTTGATTGGTGGAGTGCTGCAGAGATGGTTGTCCTTCTGGAAGGTTCCCCCATTGCCACAGAGGAACTCTGGAGCTCTGTCAGAGTGACCATCGGGTTCTTGGTTACCTCTCTGACCAAGGCCGTTCTCCCCCGATTGCTCAGTTTGGCCGGGCGGCCAGCTCTAGGAAGAGTCTTGGTGATTCCAAACTTCTTCCATTTAAGAATAATGGAGGCCACTTTGTTTTTGGGGACCTTCAATGCTGCAAACATTTTTTGGTACCCTTCTCCAGATCTGTATCTCGACACAATCCTGTCTCAGACCTCTACGACAATTTCTTCGACCTCATGGCTTGGTTTTTGCTCTGGAGGCAAAAGAAACGCACACCTATTTAGGCGAGGTGCTGGCTTACTTTAGTAGAACACTTGAAAAATGAAAGGAGAGCCTCACACTCTCGGAGCTCAGATGTAATAACCTGATAACCAACGTTTCGACAGACAAGCTGTCTTCATCAGGGTATAATGACAAACACTGCGTGGTGACTAGTTTATATAGTGTCAAAGGAAATGGCCGGGTGTGGCCTGATATCATTGGTTAATTCTCATATATTAAAATAGCATACAAAAAACATAAATGGATAGCATACGATCATAGATATAATTTGGCTACATAAGCCTACAAACATTTACAATGAATAGCTAAATCACAATAATCACAAGAATGGCTTCAGATCAAAGTCTACGTTGAGACCGAAGGGAGCGAGGGTCTTTAAGTTAAAGATCCAGGCAGCCTCTCGTTTTAACAATAAGTTATCAAGGTCACCCCATCTCCTAGGGAGGGTGACGTGTTCGATGCTGATATAACGTAGGAACGAAATCGAGTGGTTCGCTTCCAAAAAGTGGGCTGCAACTGGGTAAATCGAGTTTTTCCACCTAATGGTGCTACGATGCGCCAAGATTCGTACTTTTAATTCGCGCTTTGTTTTACCCACATACTTTTTTACCACAAGGACAAGTTATAAGATAAATAACTGCCTTAGTGGAGCACGTGATAACACCTTTGATTGGGATCCGTTTCCCTGTTTGAAGGATCTACATGTATAAATGCCATTGCATTGAGCGCAGCCATTAATTACACTTGTAGTTTCCATCCGGTAGATGCGCAAATAGACGTTGTGCAGGGATATCTTGGGATGGTAAAACAGAGTTTACCAATTGATCTCTGAGATTTCTGCCCCGCAAGAATACGACCAAGAGAGGGTCCGAAAACACATTACCGAAACTATCATCGGATCTTAGAATGTGCCACTGTTTGTGAACGATTCCCTTAATTTGTTCAGAGCGCTTTGAATAGCGGGTAGTTACAACGCAAAAATGCGTCTGTTTGCGAGACTGTCCTTAAACGATCATGTCTCGGTTGTTTTGAATGATCTCAATGGCAGTATTAATCTGACAACTTTTTTACCCCCTCTCCTAGAATTTTCTTTGCGTCTCAGCCATATTTTGTCGAGATCTGATAGCTTTTTTTGCAAATTCTTTTGATTTGACAGAATTGGCTGTAGGGCAAACTGTTTTTCATCCGAAGCGGGTGACAACAATCAGCCCTCAACAAACTGTTACGATCAGTAGGTTTCCTGTAAAGGTCAGTGTATAGAACATTATCCTCACACAAGATCAGAAGATCAAGGAAGCTGATTTGACGTGTATCAGAGTGCATAATACATCTCAGATGCTCAGAACAGGAGTTAAGAAAAGCATGGAACGCCTGGAGTTGTTTTGCATCACGCCTCCATAGAACAAAAATATCATCAATATACCGTTTCCACATAATAATGATAGGCAAGAAAACTTTTTTTGAGAGGATTGAAAATGTACTGTTTCTCCATGTAACCCACATACAGATTAGCATAGTTAGGAGCCATGGGGGATAGCAGTACCCTTCGTCTGAATAAAGACATCATGTAGAAACATGAAGTAGTTGTGTGTGAGTATTATTTCAGCCAATGTTATAATGCATTCACTGGAAGGTAGTTCATTAGGGTCACGTTGCAGAAGAAAATGTTCCATCGCTTCAATACCGCCCTCGTGAGGAATATTAGTGTATAACGACTCAACATCAAAAATAACTAACAAGGTATTATCAGGGAGAGGATCAAGAGATTCAATGATAGAGACCATACTGCTGGTGTCCTTTAGGAGGAGAGCTGTTCTGAGATCATACTGCTGGTGTCCTTTACAAAGGAGGGGAGCTGTTCTGAGATCATACTGCTGGTGTCCTTTAGGAGGGGAGCTGTTCTGAGATCATACTGCTGGTGTCCTTTACAAAGGAGGGGAGCTGTTCTGAGACCATACTGCTGGTGTCCTTTAGGAGGGGAGCTGTTCTGAGATCATACTGCTGGTGTCCTTTAGGAGCGGAGCTGTTCTGAGATCATACTGCTGGTGTCCTTTAGGAGGGGAGCTGTTCTGAGATCATACTGCTGGTGTCCTTTAGGAGGGGAGCTGTTCTGAGATCATACTGCTGGTGTCCTTTACAAAGGAGGGGAACTGTTCTGAGATCATACTGCTGGTGTCCTTTACAAAGGAGGGGAGCTGTTCTGAGATCATACTGCTGGTGTCCTTTAGGAGGAGAGCTGTTCTGAGATCATACTGCTGGTGTCCTTTACAAAGGAGGGGAGCTGTTCTGAGACCATACTGCTGGTGTCCTTTAGGAGGGGAGCTGTTCTGAGATCATACTGCTGGTGTCCTTTAGGAGGGGAGCTGTTCTGAGATCATACTGCTGGTGTCCTTTAGGAGGGGAGCTGTTCTGAGATCATACTGCTGGTGTCCTTTACAAAGGAGGGGAGCTGTTCTGAGATCATACTGCTGGTGTCCTTTAGGAGGGGAGCTGTTCTGAGATCATACTGCTGGTGTCCTTTACAAAGGAGGGGAGCTGTTCTGAGACCATACTGCTGGTGTCCTTTAGGAGGGGAGCTGTTCTGAGATCATACTGCTGGTGTCCTTTAGGAGCGGAGCTGTTCTGAGATCATACTGCTGGTGTCCTTTAGGAGGGGAGCTGTTCTGAGATCATACTGCTGGTGTCCTTTAGGAGGGGAGCTGTTCTGAGATCATACTGCTGGTGTCCTTTACAAAGGAGGGGAACTGTTCTGAGATCATACTGCTGTTGTCCTTTAGGAGGGAGCTGTTCTGAGACCATACTGCTGGTGTCCTTTACAAAGGAGGGGAACTGTTCTGAGATCATACTGCTGTTGTCCTTTACGAGGGAGCTGTTCTGAGATCATACTGCTGGTGTCCTTTAGGAGGGGAGCTGTTCTGAGATCATACTGCTGGTGTCCTTTAGGAGGGGAGCTGTTCTGAGATCATACTGCTGGTGTCCTTTAGGAGGGGAGCTGTTCTGAGACCATACTGCTGGTGTCCTTTAGGAGGAGAGCTGTTCTGAGATCATTCTGCTGGTGTCCTTTAGGAGGGGAGCTGTTCTGAGATCATACTGCTGGTGTCCTTTACAAAGGAGGGGAGCTGTTCTGAGATCATACTGCTGGTGTCCTTTAGGAGGGGAGCTGTTCTGAGATCATACTGCTGGTGTCCTTTACAAAGGAGGGGAGCTGTTCTGAGACCATACTGCTGGTGTCCTTTACAAAAGAGGGGAGCTGTTCTGAGACCATACTGCTGGTGTCCTTTAGGAGGGGAGCTGTTCTGAGATCATACTGCTGGTGTCCTTTAGGAGGGGAGCTGTTCTGAGACCATACTGCTGGTGTCCTTTACAAAGGAGGGGAGCTGTTCTGAGACCATACTACTGGTGTCCTTTACAAAGGAGGGGAGCTGTTCTGAGATCATACTGCTGGTGTCCTTTAGGAGGGGAGCTGTTCTGAGATCATACTGCTGGTGTCCTTTAGGAGGGGAGCTGTTCTGAGATCATACTGCTGGTGTCCTTTAGGAGGGGAGCTGTTCTGAGACCATACTGCTGGTGTCCTTTAGGAGGGGAGCTGTTCTGAGACCATACTGCTGGTGTCCTTTAGGAGGGGAGCTGTTCTGAGACCATACTGCTGGTGTCCTTTAGGAGGGGAGCTGTTCTGAGATCATACTGCTGGTGTCCTTTAGGAGGGGAGCTGTTCTGAGACCATACTGCTGGTGTCCTTTAGGAGGGGAGCTGTTCTGAGACCATACTGCTGGTGTCCTTTACAAAGGAGGGGAGCTGTTCTGAGATCATACTGCTGGTGTCCTTTAGGAGGGGAGCTGTTCTGAGATCATACTGCTGGTGTCCTTTACAAAGGAGGGGAGCTGTTCTGAGATCATACTGCTGGTGTCCTTTAGGAAGGGAGCTGTTCTGAGATCATACTGCTGGTGTCCTTTACAAAGGAGGGGAGCTGTTCTGAGACCATACTGCTGGTGTCCTTTAGGAGGGGAGCTGTTCTGAGATCATACTGCTGGTGTCCTTTAGGAGGGGAGCTGTTCTGAGACCATACTGCTGGTGTCCTTTAAGAGGGGAGCTGTTCTGAGATCATACTGCTGGTGTCCTTTACAAAGGAGGGGAGCTGTTCTGAGATCATACTGCTGGTGTCCTTTAGGAGGGGAGCTGTTCTGAGACCATACTGCTGGTGTCCTTTAGGAGGGGAGCTGTTCTGAGATCATACTGCTGGTGTCCTTTAGGAGGGGAGCTGTTCTGAGACCATACTGCTGGTGTCCTTTATGAGGGGAGCTGTTCTGAGATCATACTGCTGGTGTCCTTTACAAAGGAGGGGAGCTGTTCTGAGATCATACTGCTGGTGTCCTTTAGGAGGGGAGCTGTTCTGAGACCATACTGCTGGTGTCCTTTAGGAGGGGAGCTGTTCTGAGATCATACTGCTGGTGTCCTTTACAAAGGAGGGGAGCTGTTCTGAGACCATACTGCTGGTGTCCTTTAGGAGGGGAGCTGTTCTGAGATCATACTGCTGGTGTCCTTTAGGAGGGGAGCTGTTCTGAGACCATACTGCTGGTGTCCTTTAAGAGGGGAGCTGTTCTGAGATCATACTGCTGGTGTCCTTTACAAAGGAGGGGAGCTGTTCTGAGACCATACTGCTGGTGTCCTTTAGGATGGGAGCTGTTCTGAGACCATACTGCTGGTGTCCTTTACAAAGGAGGGGAGCTGTTCTGAGACCATACTGCTGGTGTCCTTTAGGAGGGGAGCTGTTCTGAGACCATACTGCTGGTGTCCTTTACAAAGGAGGGGAGCTGTTCTGAGACCATACTACTGGTGTCCTTTACAAAGGAGGGGAGCTGTTCTGAGATCATACTGCTGGTGTCCTTTAGGAGGGGAGCTGTTCTGAGATCATACTGCTGGTGTCCTTTAGGAGGGGAGCTGTTCTGAGATCATACTGCTGGTGTCCTTTAGGAGGGGAGCTGTTCTGAGATCATACTGCTGGTGTCCTTTACAAAGGAGGGGAGCTGTTCTGAGATCATACTGCTGGTGTCCTTTAGGAGGGGAGCTGTTCTGAGATCATACTGCTGGTGTCCTTTACAAAGGAGGGGAGCTGTTCTGAGACCATACTGCTGGTGTCCTTTAGGAGGGGAGCTGTTCTGAGATCATACTGCTGGTGTCCTTTAGGAGCGGAGCTGTTCTGAGATCATACTGCTGGTGTCCTTTAGGAGGGGAGCTGTTCTGAGATCATACTGCTGGTGTCCTTTAGGAGGGGAGCTGTTCTGAGATCATACTGCTGGTGTCCTTTACAAAGGAGGGGAACTGTTCTGAGATCATACTGCTGGTGTCCTTTAGGAGGGGAGCTGTTCTGAGACCATACTGCTGGTGTCCTTTACAAAGGAGGGGAACTGTTCTGAGATCATACTGCTGGTGTCCTTTAGGAGGGGAGCTGTTCTGAGATCATACTGCTGGTGTCCTTTAGGAGGGGAGCTGTTCTGAGATCATACTGCTGGTGTCCTTTAGGAGGGGAGCTGTTCTGAGATCATACTGCTGGTGTCCTTTAGGAGGGGAGCTGTTCTGAGACCATACTGCTGGTGTCCTTTAGGAGGAGAGCTGTTCTGAGATCATTCTGCTGGTGTCCTTTAGGAGGGGAGCTGTTCTGAGATCATACTGCTGGTGTCCTTTACAAAGGAGGGGAGCTGTTCTGAGATCATACTGCTGGTGTCCTTTAGGAGGGGAGCTGTTCTGAGATCATACTGCTGGTGTCCTTTACAAAGGAGGGGAGCTGTTCTGAGACCATACTGCTGGTGTCCTTTACAAAAGAGGGGAGCTGTTCTGAGACCATACTGCTGGTGTCCTTTAGGAGGGGAGCTGTTCTGAGACCATACTGCTGGTGTCCTTTACAAAGGAGGGGAGCTGTTCTGAGATCATACTGCTGGTGTCCTTTAGGAGGGGAGCTGTTCTGAGACCATACTGCTGGTGTCCTTTATGAGGGGAGCTGTTCTGAGATCATACTGCTGGTGTCCTTTACAAAGGAGGGGAGCTGTTCTGAGATCATACTGCTGGTGTCCTTTAGGAGGGGAGCTGTTCTGAGATCATACTGCTGGTGTCCTTTACAAAGGAGGGGAGCTGTTCTGAGATCATACTGCTGGTGTCCTTTAGGAGGGGAGCTGTTCTGAGACCATACTGCTGGTGTCCTTTATGAGGGGAGCTGTTCTGAGATCATACTGCTGGTGTCCTTTACAAAGGAGGGGAGCTGTTCTGAGATCATACTGCTGGTGTCCTTTAGGAGGGGAGCTGTTCTGAGATCATACTGCTGTTGTCCTTTAGGAGGGAGCTGTTCTGAGATCATACTGCTGGTGTCCTTTAGGAGGGGAGCTGTTCTGAGATCATACTGCTGGTGTCCTTTAGGAGGGGAGCTGTTCTGAGATCATACTGCTGGTGTCCTTTAGGAGGGGAGCTGTTCTGAGACCATACTGCTGGTGTCCTTTAGGAGGAGAGCTGTTCTGAGATCATTCTGCTGGTGTCCTTTAGGAGGGGAGCTGTTCTGAGATCATACTGCTGGTGTCCTTTACAAAGGAGGGGAGCTGTTCTGAGATCATACTGCTGGTGTCCTTTAGGAGGGGAGCTGTTCTGAGATCATACTGCTGGTGTCCTTTACAAAGGAGGGGAGCTGTTCTGAGACCATACTGCTGGTGTCCTTTACAAAAGAGGGGAGCTGTTCTGAGACCATACTGCTGGTGTCCTTTAGGAGGGGAGCTGTTCTGAGACCATACTGCTGGTGTCCTTTACAAAGGAGGGGAGCTGTTCTGAGATCATACTGCTGGTGTCCTTTAGGAGGGGAGCTGTTCTGAGACCATACTGCTGGTGTCCTTTATGAGGGGAGCTGTTCTGAGATCATACTGCTGGTGTCCTTTACAAAGGAGGGGAGCTGTTCTGAGATCATACTGCTGGTGTCCTTTAGGAGGGGAGCTGTTCTGAGATCATACTGCTGGTGTCCTTTACAAAGGAGGGGAGCTGTTCTGAGATCATACTGCTGGTGTCCTTTAGGAGGGGAGCTGTTCTGAGACCATACTGCTGGTGTCCTTTATGAGGGGAGCTGTTCTGAGATCATACTGCTGGTGTCCTTTACAAAGGAGGGGAGCTGTTCTGAGATCATACTGCTGGTGTCCTTTAGGAGGGGAGCTGTTCTGAGATCATACTGCTGGTGTCCTTTAGGAGGGGAGCTGTTCTGAGATCATACTGCTGGTGTCCTTTAGGAGGGGAGCTGTTCTGAGACCATACTGCTGGTGTCCTTTAGGAGGGGAGCTGTTCTGAGACCATACTGCTGGTGTCCTTTAGGAGGGGAGCTGTTCTGAGATCATACTGCTGGTGTCCTTTACAAAGGAGGGGAGCTGTTCTGAGATCATACTGCTGGTGTCCTTTAGGAGGGGAGCTGTTCTGAGATCATACTGCTGGTGTCCTTTACAAAGGAGGGGAGCTGTTCTGAGACCATACTGCTGGTGTCCTTTAGGAGGGGAGCTGTTCTGAGATCATACTGCTGGTGTCCTTTACAAAGGAGGGGAGCTGTTCTGAGATCATACTGTTGGTGTCCTTTAGGAGGGGAGCTGTTCTGAGATCATACTGCTGGTGTCCTTTAGGAGGGGAGCTGTTCTGAGATCATACTGCTGGTGTCCTTTAGGAGGGGAGCTGTTCTGAGACCATACTGCTGGTGTCCTTTAGGAGGGGAGCTGTTCTGAGACCATACTGCTGGTGTCCTTTAGGAGGGGAGCTGTTCTGAGACCATACTGCTGGTGTCCTTTAGGAGGGGAGCTGTTCTGAGATCATACTGCTGGTGTCCTTTAGGAGGGGAGCTGTTCTGAGACCATACTGCTGGTGTCCTTTAGGAGGGGAGCTGTTCTGAGACCATACTGCTGGTGTCCTTTACAAAGGAGGGGAGCTGTTCTGAGATCATACTGCTGGTGTCCTTTAGGAGGGGAGCTGTTCTGAGATCATACTGCTGGTGTCCTTTACAAAGGAGGGGAGCTGTTCTGAGATCATACTGCTGGTGTCCTTTAGGAGGGGAGCTGTTCTGAGATCATACTGCTGGTGTCCTTTACAAAGGAGGGGAGCTGTTCTGAGATCATACTGCTGGTGTCCTTTAGGAGGGGAGCTGTTCTGAGACCATACTGCTGGTGTCCTTTATGAGGGGAGCTGTTCTGAGATCATACTGCTGGTGTCCTTTACAAAGGAGGGGAGCTGTTCTGAGATCATACTGCTGGTGTCCTTTACAAAGGAGGGGAGCTGTTCTGAGATCATACTGCTGGTGTCCTTTAGGAGGGGAGCTGTTCTGAGATCATACTGCTGGTGTCCTTTAGGAGGGGAGCTGTTCTGAGACCATACTGCTGGTGTCCTTTAGGAGGGGAGCTGTTCTGAGACCATACTGCTGGTGTCCTTTAGGAGGGGAGCTGTTCTGAGATCATACTGCTGGTGTCCTTTACAAAGGAGGGGAGCTGTTCTGAGATCATACTGCTGGTGTCCTTTAGGAGGGGAGCTGTTCTGAGATCATACTGCTGGTGTCCTTTACAAAGGAGGGGAGCTGTTCTGAGACCATACTGCTGGTGTCCTTTAGGAGGGGAGCTGTTCTGAGATCATACTGCTGGTGTCCTTTACAAAGGAGGGGAGCTGTTCTGAGATCATACTGTTGGTGTCCTTTACAAAGGAGGGGAGCTGTTCTGAGACCATACTGCTGGTGTCCTTTACAAAGGAGGGGAGCTGTTCTGAGATCATACTGCTGGTGTCCTTTATGAGGGGAGCTGTTCTGCGAGTGGTCTAATAATAAAGTCAACAGAAGTAGATAGAGGGGCCGTTACTGCGTCAATGCCCGCTACAATAGGGCGCCCTGGAGGTTTTGTAACATTCTTGTGTAATTACGGCAAAGTGTAGAAAGTGGCAATTTTAGCGTGTTGAACAGCCAAAAAGTCGTGTTATTTTTTGGTTATCTGACCAGAAGTTAAATCCCCATCTAGGACAGTAAAGATAGTGTTCTGAAATTGGGAAGTGGGGTCACTTCTGAGTTTCTGGTAAAAGGTGTTGTCAAGCAGTTGTCTATGACACTCATTTAGGCCACTGTGTTCTTGGGGACCTTCAATGCTGCAGAAATGTTTTGGTACCCTTCCCCAGATCTGTAGCTCGACACAATCCTGTCTCTGAGCTGGCCATGGCTTGGTTTTTGCTCTGAAATGCACTGTCAACTGTAGGACCTTATATAGACAGGTGTGTGTCTTTTCAAATCATGTCCAATCAATTAAATTTACCACAGGTGGACTCCAATCAAGTTGTAGAAACATTTCAAGTGTCACGTTCGCTGGAATAATGATCGGACCAAGGCCCAGCGGATGTTGAGTTCCACATAATTTAATGATAAAGTGAAACTTAGCAAAGACAAAAACAAATAAACAATAAACAATAAACTAACAACGAACCGTGACTACAGAGGTGCTACATGCACTAACTCAAAACAATATCCCATCAACACGGGTGGAAAAAATGCTACCTAAATATGATCCCCAATTAGAGACAACGATTACCAGCTGCCTCTAATTGGGAATCATACACAATCACCAACATTGAAAAACAAACCTAGAACCCCACATAGAAATAATAAACTAGACTAAAACCCCAGTCACGCCCTGACCTACTCCACCATAGAAAATAAGGACTCTCTATGGTCAGGACGTGACATCAAGGATGATCAATGGAAACAGAACGCACCTGAGCTCAATTTCTAGTCTCATAGCAAGGGGTCTGAATACTTATGTAAATAAGGAATTTCTTTTTTTCTTTTTTTTTTGCAAAAAAATCTAAAAACTTGTTTTTAAAAACTTGTGTAGATTGATGAGGACATTTTATTTAATCCATTTTAGAATACGGCTGTAACGTAACAAAATGTGGAAAAAGTCAAGGGGTCTGAATACTTTCTGAATTCACTGTATGTTTGTAGTTGGTGTCCTCATCAACACTAAGTATGTTATAATTGGTGTCCTTATCAACACTAAGCAGTGGTGGGCCGTCAGGGCCTGCAAGGCCTTCTCTGCTGGCCTAAACATCATCAGAATATATATATTTTTTAAATATATTTTCCCACAAATATGTATTAAATTATTCCCCAGAGTAAGAGTTATACTCTTCATTTCATAGCTTTCCTCTTGGTTGCACTGCTTCCAGCCCCAGGTTGAGATTTTGAGGGCTGGTCTTTATGTTAGATCTTTTATCCAATCATATTCAGCCATCATGTGTTGCCAGGGGTTTAAAATCTGCCCTCAGGCCTTCAGAATCAACAGTGCGGGCGCTTGTAGCTTATAGTGAATGGAAATGAAAATGTAGTGTCAACCAATCAGCTTTAGAGTTGGCTATTGTACGCCTTCTGGCTGGCTCCAGTGTTACACAGGAGCCAGCTAGCAGGCGTAGTGCGTGCACGTCTTTTGATTGGATTACCAATATTGAGAGGCAGGTCCTATGGAGATCTAGGAAACTGAATTTGATAAACGAATTAATTCGCGTACTACTAAGCTGTTTTTTCAACCCACAATGGCGGAAGGAGGAGAAGATATCGATTTGGTCGAGGATATAATTATAACGCCATTCTCAAGACGAACTTTTCAAGAAAAGTTAGACATTGTAAGGAGAGGTCGCCCGACGCCACAAAGCCTGTCACAGGCGGGAAAGTGCTTCGTTCGCTCGCCACTTTCAAAGTTTCAACTA
Source organism: Salvelinus namaycush (assembly GCF_016432855.1). Lineage (NCBI taxonomy): Eukaryota > Metazoa > Chordata > Actinopteri > Salmoniformes > Salmonidae > Salvelinus > Salvelinus namaycush. The sequence continues at coordinate 37,654 of NW_024057842.1, forward strand.
CGAGCGCTGTCAATGGTTCACAGGCTCCTTGGCTCCGAGAAGCACTGCAAACTGTACTGCTGGGAATGCCTATTATTTGCAAGTGATCGATTTGGTGTTTGGAGCCACACTGGCTTTGCAAACTTGAGTTGTCTAACCAAGGCAGCAACGAGACACCAAAGTACGGCTGGGCACTAACAAGCAATGGTGCTTTTGAAAACTTTTGGGGACACCGGAGTGGATCTACAGCTCAAAGAACAAACGCGCAGGGCAACGGAGCTGCACAATGAAAAGGTGAAGGGAAATATTGAAAAGACTCATTGATTGTGTCATGTTTTTGGGTAAACACTGTTTACCCAAAAATGTCAATTTGTCAATTTCAAGGTGACGCAACGCCTGGTTATACTGCGTTTCTGTCTAAATGTATAGTGTCTAGAGCCATGGCATCATAATGAGGTGGATTAATTCGGGTGGGACTGTGTAGTACCTCACTGAAGGCCCAGGCCCCAGGCACGCCACTGACACTAAGTATGTTATAATTGGTGTCCTTTTAGGACAAGGATTAAGGAACACTGCTCTGGGCCTTTCTGTTGGCCAGGACCAGAATTAAGGAACACTGCTCTGGGCCTTTCTGTTGGCCAGGACCAGAATTAAGGAACACTGCTCTGGGCCTTTCTGTTGGTGTCCCCAGGACCAGAATTAAGGAACACTGCTCTGGGCCTTTCTGTTGGTGTCCCCAGGACCAGAATTAAGGAACACTGCTCTGGGCCTTTCTCTTTTCACTTCACTTAGTGACTTCACTTGTTCTTAACAGACTTGCCAAGTTAAACAAAGGTTAAATAAATAAAAAATAAAAATGATTACTACAATGCTGGATGCTCATCTCCTCTGTTTGATTAACAAAACAATAACACAACATTAACAAATTAACACATGCAAATGTGGTGAACAGTGATGGAGTTTCACCTTTCGCAGATCCTAGTTTTAAATGAACATAATTCAAAGCCTCCATTTTAGCTTGTCAATCTTTACGTAAATACATGAAAGCGCCACAAGGTGGTAGCAGAGGATAAGGAATGACTGACTGTTCAGCTGTTTGATTATTTGTTGACTACTGCGTTGGGACTTTGGGGATTGGATTGAGAGACACAGGAAATCCAGCCGGGTGAAGTGCACCAATCCACGGGTGTAAGCAACATCAGCCTCTGCCCCTGACCTCCAGCAGACCCCCACCTTCTTGACCTGCCTCTGACCGCCGACAGACCCCCACCTTCTTGACCTGCCTCTGCCCCTGACCTCCACCTTCTTGACCTGCCCCTGACCGCCGGCAGACCCCCACCTTCTTGACCTGCCTCTGCCCCTGACCTCCAGCAGACCCCCACCTTCTTGACCTGCCTCTGACCGCCGACAGACCCCACCTTCTTGACCTGCCCCTGACCGCCGGCAGACCCCCACCTTCTTGACCTGCCTCTGCCCCTGACCTCCAGCAGACCTCCACCTTCTTGACCTGCCTCTGCCCCTGACCTCCAGCAGACCTCCACCTTCTTGACCTGCCTGTAGATCAATCCTATGATCCAGAATGTGTCCTTTATATCTGCAGCTGTTGAAGAATACAACTATATCATTATAACACTATATTATCCAGACATGACAGAAATGCATTGGGGTAAACTGTTGCTAGCTGGCTTCATTAGAAGCCTGTTTTGTCCCGTTTTGGTTGATGAAATTAAACATCAATGTGTTATAGTTTCTCTTTTAATTACCCCAAGAGTTTACATTGCAGTTAACATGACATTTGTTTATCCCCTTATTCTAGCTAGCTAACATTACCCTCTATCCTGCATTCCACTTAGCGTTGCGAGTGATCAAAGTATGACAGACCATAAGAATTTACCCGTGACAGTGGTGGTACAGAATGTGTGCATTAAAATTCAATATCCAAACACAAATGATAAATTATCAAATTCTAATACAATTTCAGTTGGAACTGAAATCGCTCCATGAGGTCATTAGGTCATTCGATTGCCGGAAAGGGTTACCGACAGGAAACACTTAAGGTAGGAATGAATCTCCCATTCCTGCCCGTCTTCTTCCATTCCTCTAAGTGGATTATCATGTACACCACGGCCCAGTGCATAAAATAATCTTAAGTCATTTTTTCCCTTAACTTTAAGTCAGTTGCACAGAACATTTTAAGGCGAATTTCCCCCTTAAATGAAGTGAAAAAGTTACTGGAGGCTGAGACCCCCTTTGTCTCAGCCTCCGGTATCTATGCTCTACAAGTCTGTTATATCAATTCCTAGGACCATGCCTCATTACTTCCTGGCCTGATGACTCCTTGCTGTCCCCAGTCCACCTGGTCGTGCTGCTGCTCCAGTTTCAACTGTTCTGCCTGCGGCTATAGAACCCTGACCTATTCACCAGACATGCTACCTTGTCCCGGACCTGCTGTTTTCAACTCTACCTCTCTCTCTCACACCTGCTGTCTCAACCTCTGACTGCTCGGCTATAAAAAGCCAACTGACATTTCCTCCTGAGGTGCTGACCTGTTGCACCCTCGACAACCACTGTGATTATTATTATCTGACCCTGCTGGTCATCTATGAACATTTGAACATCTTGGCCATGTTCTGTTATAATCTCCACCCGGCACAGCCAGAAGAGGACTGGTCACCCTTCATAGCCTGGTTCCTCTCTAGGTTTCTTCCTAGGTTTTGGCCTTTCTAGGGAGTTTTTCCTAGCCACCGTGCTTCTACACCTGCATTGCTTGCTGTTTGGGGTTTTAGGCTGGGTTTCTGTACAACACTTTGAGATATCAGCTGATGTAAGAAGGGCTTTATAAATACATTTGATTTGATCTTAGACCGCTGCGCCACTCGGGAAGACCTGGCGTTTCTATCTGAAACGGTGGTAGAAGAGAAGAGTGGTAAAGATGAACAACATTTAAATGGGACATTTGCTGAAGCAAGATGAGTTGAATCAAGTGTTAGTGCAAAAATGTGCCCCCTTAGGGTCCCCGGGACCAAGATTGGGAAACACTGATTTAGGTCTGTGTGGCCCGGTCACTCACTGGTCCTGGAGGTCACAGAACTTCAACACCATCTGACCAGACTCTGCTGCGGCCAAGGAGGCTCCTCTCCCAGACTCTGCTGCGGCCAAGGAGGCTCCTCTCCCAGACTCTGCTGCGGCCAAGGAGGCTCCTCTCCCAGACTCTGATTGGCTAATGGCCAACAAACTTTGTAAACCATTAACTAAAAGTACAGCTATCATGCTTGTAAACAAATTATAGTGTTCAAAAGCCATTAATACATTGCTTTTTAGAAATAATTGCATTTAGAAATAGTTGCATTTAACTGACGAAAATCCTGTTTAGGTCATTTCCTTAGTAGGTGACATCAGAGGTCACCATGTGGGAGAAGTGGGAGCTCGTGGTGCTCTCAAGACAACTGGGAATTCAGAAGAAAAAAAAGAATGAAAAAAAGAATGACGTCAGTTACCTCCAGGTCGGAAAGTCGGAGCCCTAGAAAGATGCCAGAGTTTCTGACTTGGATGTGGCCAAAAATAATAATTCCCAGTTAGAGCTATTTTTTTATTTTTTTTTAAGAGTTCCCAGATGTCTTAAACGCACTAAAGTCGGAAGTCCGAGATTTCCCAGTTATCTTGAACACGGCATCAGGATGATAGACCAGTTTCCCACTAGTAATTCCCAGTTGAAAAGCAGTTGAAGTGGATTTTAACCAGTCTTGTGGTTAATTCCCACTTGGTTACGAACCTAGCATTATTTCCTTTCAATCTGTGTCCAATTAAGGCCTAGACAACCAGGTGAGGAGAATTCCTAACTAATCAGTTACCTTAATTGATCAGTCAAGTACAAGGGAGGAGCGAAAACCTGCAGACAGACCTCCTATGTGCCCTCATGCTGTGTTCATAATCAAGTGGGAAGGTGGTAATTACCTGTTGTGAAGGTGTAAATAAGAGTTGGATGCATTCAAGTGCTTTGAACTCATTGAGAGACGCCGATTGGCAATCAAGCTGCGTCAACCATTTAACTAAAAGTACAGCTATTATGCTCGCAAACAAATTATATAGTGTTCAAAAACCATAGTATTCTATATTTTTTTTTTAATAAATTAATGTTTTGTTGTTGGAATTCCCCAGTTGGATGACCATTAAAAAAATGTAAATAATCCCAGTCGGAGCTCTTTTCCCAGTTGTTTTGAAAGCAGCATTCCCAGTGGGAAACTAGTCATCCGGAGCTCCCACTTCTCCCACATGGTGACCTCTGACATCACCTACTAAGGAAATTACCTTAACAGGATTTTAAGGCAGTTAAACGCAACAAAACATTTATAAAAAAAAACAATCTATTAATATGGTTTTTGAACACAACATTTTTGTTTATGGCTTATGACTTCACAACTGGTAAATTCTCACCTCTCACTTGGATACGAATGCAGCATAAGGGGAGGTTGATGTTTACGTGGGAGTGCCGGAGAGAGTTTGAGGGGAGGAGTTGCCCCTTAGGCTATAAGGCCAAGGTCTCGTTCAACAGGACTCAATGGCGTGCAACTTTTAATTCAACAGATACTGTGCTGTTCTGAACAACCAGTTGAAGAATGTTGTAATCATGGGCAGCGTTTACACAGGCAGCCCAATTCTGTTCTTTTTTTTCTTCATATTTTGGCCAAAATATTTTGTTATTAATCAAAAGAACAATTAGTGTAAAAAAGATGAGAATTGGGCTGCCTGTGTAAACGCAGCCACGGTGGCCCCAGGGGGGGTGTGTTTTGATCAGGCCACACCCCTCCACACACACACCAAATGGGAGAAAACATACCTCAAGGCTGTTGAAAAATGGTGCGCGGAAAAAAAACTATCACTGAATGTAGCAAAACGTTTAATGAACTGAACGCACCCCGGTAGACACGCCCTCTCAGCTCTGATTGGTTGTTATCCTTTGCATGATAAACGTTGAGCTTTTCAAGCTCATACAGAACACACATTAAAACCAACTACAAATGCTCTCAATCATAAAAATGACATTTGTTTTTTAACAAATTCCTATTCCCCCCCCCCCCCCCCCATATAATCTGATCATATAAATCTCATAATCTTCAGCCTACTTCGAAAGAATGACTTTCGAAAATATGAAAAGCGCATATTCTGTTCTATTTGTTATTTTGTGACTTTCTAATAAATCTATGCCATCACACTACTACATGTAAAACATATATTATAGTAGCTAGTCTTCCATCCATCTCAGTGGCTGGTCTTATACACCACATCTCCAACCTGGAGTACCCCTGTCTTGCTGACGATATACATCTGTCCAAACAGTGGAGATGACTTATAGATGTTCTTCTGGGATGGGTCACACATTCGATAGCTGGGAAGCAAATAAAACCGTAGGAGTTAATACCTTCTATAATATTATATTTTATATATATTACCTTATACTTTAACTTATATATTATGTTTTATATATATTACCTTATACTTTAACTTATATATATTACCTTATACTTTAACTTATATATTATGTTTTATATATATTACCTTATACTTTAACTTATATATTATATTTTATATATATATTACCTTATACTTTAACTTATATATTATGTTTTATATATATTACCTTATACTTTAACTTATATATTATATTTTATATATATGACCTTATACTTTAACTTATATTTTATATTTTATATATATTGCCTTATACTTTAACTTATATTTTATATTTTATATATATTGCTTGTTGTAGTTGTTCTAAAAACAAGAAGTCACGTTGTGCTTGATCACAGATGGCAGTTTTCAAGAGAATCAAATTTGTAATGCATTGTGGGTGCCTGACTGATCTACAAATAATAAATGAGTAGTTATTCATGATGCAAGGTGATTTGTAGATCCGTCAGTCGGCAGTTACTTGCACTATCAAGCTGCAATATCGAATAAGCCCAATGACAGATAGTCTTTCTATCATAGACAAATCCCACACTGAACAAAAATATAAAACGCTAAGATATAACAAAATCAGTCCATTGAACAAAAAGTCATTAGGCCCTAATCTATGGATTTCACATGACTGGGAATACAGATACGCATCTGTTAGTCACAGATACCTTAAAAACAAAAGGTATGGTTGTGGATTAGAAAACCAGTCAGTATCTGGTGTGACCACCATTTGCCTCATGCAGCTCGACACATCTCCTTCACATAGAGTTGATCAGGCTGTTCATTATGGCCTGTGGAATGTTGTCCCACTCCTCTTCAATGGCTGTGTTTAGATGTTGGATATTGGCGGGAACACGCTGTCGATCCAGAGCATCCCAAACATGCTCAATGGGTGACATGTCTGGTGAGTATGCAGACCATGGAAGAACTGGGACATTTTCAGTGTCCAGGAATTGCGTACAGATCCTTGCGACACGGGGCTGTGCATTATCATGCTGAAACATGAGGTGATGGCGGTGGATGAATGGCACGACAATGGGCCTCAGGATCTCGTCACGGTATCTCTGTGCATTCAAACTGCCATCGGTAAAATGCAATTGTGTTTGTTGTCCATAGCGTATGCCTGCCCATACCATAACCCCACCGCCACCATGGGGCACTCTGTTCACAACGTTGACATCAGCAAATTTCTCGCCCACACGACGCCATACACACTGTCTGCCATCTGCCCGGTACAGTTGAAACCAGGATTCATCAGTGAAGAACACACTTCTCCAGCGTGCCAGTGGCCATCGAACGTGAGCATTTGCCCACTGAAGTCAGTTACGATGCTGAACGGTTGGACGTACTACCAAATTCTATAAAAACGAAGTTGGAGGCGGCTTATGGTTGAGAAATGAACATTCAATCATCTGGAAACAGCTCTGGTGGAAATTCCTGCAGCCAGCATGCCAATTGCACACTCCCTCATAATTTGACATCTGTGGCATTGTATTGTGTGACAAAACTGCACATTTTTAAAATGGCCTTTTATTGTACCCAGCACAAGGTGCACCTGTGTAATGATCATGATGTTTAAATCAGCTTCTTGATATGCTACACCTGGTCAGCTGGATGGATTATCTTGGTGAAGGAGAAATGCTCACTAACAGGGATGCAAAGAAATTTGTGCACAAAAGTTGAGATTAATAAGCTTTCGGTGAGTATGGAACATTTCTGGGATATTTTAATGTCAGCTCATGGGAAACATGGGAACAACACTTTACATGTTGCGTTTTATATTTTTGTTCAGTGTATAAATAGTGCTAGCTACTCTTGTTACCTTTTGAGTGTGTCCAGTGGCTGTTTCCTGCTGATGACTCCTGTTTCAGGGTCAACCGTGGTGGAGATGCATCTGATGAGGAAGACAAAATGAGGATGACAAAATGAGGATAACAAAATGAGGATGACATCCTTCACTTAACACCTTAACAGTAGTGTTATATAATGTTGGGTTCTGAGGTTCTGAGAATATAAAATTATACTTATTCATGTCACTGAGGGAGTGCTGAGGTTTAGAGGGTCTACACCAGAAGTTAATGGTTATAGGAGGAAGGTATGTAGTGTGTGCAACTAAGATTGGAATGTGTTGAGTGCAGGGAAGCGATTACATGTGGCAGGCATTGATAAGGGGAGAGAGCCATGTATTAGAGATGGAGGGGGGTTGAGGTCAGGTCACCTTAAGGGAGAAATAAAAGTTTATGGCCCGTATCACTAGTGTCCTGCCTAGCAGTAAAGATACAATGTTTGTACAGATGTGTAGGAGGAGACTCAACTTAGGAGGAAGGGTTAAATATCATTGCGTGTGTGATATTGTAACGGCTGTCATGTTCATTCTCCTCCTCAGACGAGGAGGAGCATGGATCGGACCAAGACGCAGCGGGTGCTGAATACATAATGATTTATTTAAAGACGAAGACGAACACAAAAAAAACACTTGGAAAATTACAAAACAACAAAACAAATAAACGACGTAGACTGACCTAAAACATGAGAACTTACAAATACACGAAGAACGCACGAACAGGTACAGACTACAAACCAACGCTACAGTCCCGTGTGGTACGAACATACATACAGACACGGAAGACAATCACCCACAAACAAACAGTGAGAACAGCCTACCTTAATATGGTTCTCAATCAGAGGAAACGTCAAACACCTGCCTCTAATTGAGAACCATATCAGGCAACACATTAAACCAAACATAGAAACACAACACATAGAATGCCCACCCAGCTCACGTCCTGACCAACAAACAAAGGATAAACACAATAACTAGGGTCAGAACGTGACAGATATTATATAAAACAAAGGGTCACTATATTATATAAACACAGGGTCACTATATTATATAAACTCAGGGTCACTATATTATATAAACTCAGGGTCACTGTATTATATAAACACAGGGTCACTATATTATATAAACTCAGGGTCACTATATTATATAAACTCAGGGTCACTGTATTATATAAACACAATAACTAGGGTCAGAACGTGACAGATATTATATAAAACACAGGGTCACTGTATTATATAAACTCAGGGTCACTGTATTATATAAACACAGGGTCACTATATTATATAAACACAGGGTCACTGTATTATATAAACACAGGGTCACTATATTATATAAACACAGGGTCACTATATTATATAAACACAGGGTCACTATATTATATACAACTATATAAACACAGGGTCACTATATTATATAAACACAGGGTCACTATATTATATAAACACAGGGTCACTATATTATATACAACTATATAAACACAGGGTCACTATATTATATAAACTCAGGGTCACTGTATTATATAAACACAGGGTCACTATATTATATAAACACAGGGTCACTATATTATATAAACACAGGGTCACTATATTATATAAACACAGGGTCACTATATTATATAAACACAGGGTCACTGTATTATATAAACACAGGGTCACTATACTATAATAACACAGGGTCACTATACTATATAAACACAGGGTCACTATATTATATAAACACAGGGTCACTATATTATATAAACACAGGGTCACTATATTATATAAACACAGGGTCACTATATTATATACAACTATATAAACACAGGGTCACTATATTATATAAACACAGGGTCACTATATTATATAAACACAGGGTCACTACATTATATAAACACAGGGTCACTATATTATATAAACACAGGGTCACTATATTATATAAACACAGGGTCACTATATTATATAAAACACAGGGTCACTATATTATATAAACACAGGGTCACTATATTATATAAACACAGGGTCACTATATTATATAAACACAGGGTCACTATATTATATAAACACAGGGTCACTATATTATATAAACACAGGGTTACTATATTATATACAACTATATAAACACAGGGTCACTATATTATATAAACACGGTCACTATATTATATAAACACAGGGTCACTATATTATATAAACACGGTCACTATATTATATAAACACAGGGTCACTATATTATATAAACACAGGGTCACTATATTATATACAACTATATAAACACAGGGTCACTATATTATATAAACACAGGGTCACTAATATAAACACAGGGTCACTATATTATAAAAACACAGGGTCACTATATATAAACACAGGGTCACTATATTATATAACACAGGGTCACTATATTATATAAACACAGTGCACTATATTATAAAACAGGGTCACTATATTATAAAACACAGGGTCACTATACTATAATAATACAGGGTCACTATATATATACACACAGGGTCACATATTATATATAAACACAGGGTCACTATATTATATAAACACAGGGTCACTATATTATATAAACACAGGGTCACTGTATTATATAAACACAGGGTCACTATACTATAATAACACAGGGTCACTATATTATATACACACAGGGTCACTATATTATATAAACACAGGGTCACTATATTATATAAACACAGGGTCACTATATTATAAACACAGGGTCACTATATTATTAAACACAGGGTCACTATATTATATAAACACAGGGTCACTATATTATATAAACACAGGTTCACTATATTATATAAACACAGGGTCACTATATTATATAAACACAGGGTCACTATATTATATAAACACAGGGTCACTATATTATATACAACTATATAAACACAGGGTCACTATATTATATAAACACAGGGTCACTATATTATATACAACTATATAAACACAGGGTCACTATATTATATAAACACAGGGTCACTATTATATACTAAACAGGGTCACTATATTATATACAACTATAAACACAGGGTCACTATATTATATAAACACAGGGTCACTATATATAAACACAGGGTCACTATATTATATAAACACAGGGTCACTATTATAATAACACAGGGTCACTATATTATTAAACAAAGGGTCACTATACTATAATAAACACAGGGTCACTATATTATATAAACACAGGGTCACTATATTATATAAACACAGGGTCACTAATATTATTAAACACAGGTCACTATATTATATAAAAGGGTCACTATATTATATACAACTATATAAACACAGGGTCACTATATATATTATATAAACCCAGGGTCACTAACTATATAACACAGGGTCACTATATTTATAACTAAAACACCAGGGTTACTTTCTAACTATTAACTCATATAAACACAGGGTCACTATATTATAACTATAAACACAGGGTCACTATATTATTAACACACAGGGTCACTATATTGATATAAACAACAAGGTGCATATATTATATAACACAGGGTCACTATATTATATCAAACACAGGTCAACTAGTATATAATACCAGGGTACTATATAAAACACAGGGTCACTATATTATATAAACACTGTTATTATAACAGGTCACTATATTATATAACCAAGGCCTATACTATAATACACAGGGTCCACTATATTATTAAACCACGGTCACTATTATATAAACACAGGGTCACTATACTATAATACACAGGGTCACTATATTTATAAACACAGGGTCACTATATTATATAACACAGGTCACTATATTTATATAAAACACAGGGTCACTATATTATATAAACTATATAACACAGGGTCACTAATTATATAAACACAGGGTCCTATATTATATAAACACAGGGTCACTATATTTATATACAACTAGAAACACAGGTACTATATTATATAAACCAGGGTCACTATATTATATAAACACAGGTCGACTAGATTATACTATAAACCCAGGTCACTATATTATATAAACACAGGGTCACTATATTATATAAACACAGGGTCACTATATTATATCAATATATAAACACAGGGTCACTATCATTATATAACACAGGTCCATATTATATAAACACAGCACTATATATTAAACACAGGGTCACTATATTATATAAACACAGGGTCACTATAACTTATATAACACAAGGTCACGTATATTTATATATAACACAGGTCCACTATATTATCATAAACACAGGGTCACTATATTATATAAACACAGGGTCCTACTATTACTATAAACACAGGTCCACTATATTAATAACACAGGGTCACTATATTATATAACACAGGGTCACTATATTATTATAAACACAGGGTCACTATATTAATTAAACACAAGGTCACTATATTATATAAACTATACCAGGGTCACTATTTATATAAACACAGGGTCACTATATTATATACAACAGACACCGGGTCACTATATATATAAACACAGGGTCACTATATTATATAAACACAGGGTCACTAATTATATAACACAGGTCACTATATATATATAAACACGGTCACTAAGGTTCTATATTATATATAAACACAGGGTCAACTTAAGGTACTATATTAAACACAGGGTCACTATATATATAAATCAGAGGTCCTACTATATTATATAACACAGGGTCACTATATTAATTAACACAGGTCACTATATTATATAAACACAGGGTCACTATATTATATAAACACTAGGGTTACTATATTATTAACACAGGGTCACTATACTATATAACCACAGGTCACTATATTATATAACCACAGGGCACTATATTAGATAACAAGGGTCCCTATAGTATATAAACACAGGTCCACTATATTATATAAACACAGGGTCACTATATTATATAAACACAGGGTACTACATTATATAAACACAGGGTCACTATTATATAACACAGGGTCACTATATTATATATACAGGGTCACTATATTATATAAACACAGGGTCACTATATTATAAACACGGGCACACATACGGGGTCACTATATTATATAAACACAGGGTCACTATATTATATTGAAACACAGGGTTCACTATATTATATACACAAACAGGGTCACTATATTATATAAACACAGGGTCACTATTATATAAACACAGGGTCACTATATTATATAACAAACCACAGGGTCCACTATATATATAAACTAGGTCACTTATTATATAAACACAAAGGTCACTATATTATATAAACAAGTCACTATAGTATCAGTCATGAATCCGGTGTCACTATATAAACACAGGTCACTATTATTACAAGGTCACTATATATATAACACAGGGTCACTATATTATATAAACAACAGGTCACTATAATTTATATATATATAAACACGGGTCCAATTATATAACACGGGTCACTATATTATATAAACACAGGTTCACTATATTATATACAACTATATAACCAGGGTCACTATATTATATAAACACAGGTCACTGTAATGATATAACCCAGGGTCACTATATTATATAAACACAGGGTCACTATTTATATAAACACAGGGTCACTCTACTATATATAACACAGGTCACTATATATATAACCAGGGTCACTGTATTATATAAACACAGGGTCACTATATTATATAAACACAGGGTCACTATATTATATAAACACAAAGAGGGTCACTATATATATAAACACAGGGTCCACTATATTATAACAACGATATAACACAGGGTCACTATATTATATACACACAGGTCACTATATTATATAAACACAGGGTCACTATATATTATAACACGTTATATAAACTGGGTCACTATATTATATAAACACAGGGTCACTATATTATATAAACACAGGGTCCTATATTATATAACACAGGGTCACTATATTATATAAACACAGGGTCACTATATTATATAAACACAGGGTCACTAATTATATAACACATATACGGGTCACTATATTATATAAACACAGGGTCACTATTATATATAAACACAGGGTTACTATATTATATAAATATATAAACACAGGGTCACTATATTATATAACACGTCACTATATACACGGGTCCATATTATATAACAGGTCACTATATTTATAAAGCACGGGTCACTATATTTAATATAAACACAGGTCCCTATATTATATAAACACAGACGAGGGTCACTATATTATAAAACCACAGGTCACTATATATATATAAACCACAGGGTCACTATATTATATAAACACAGGGTCACTATATTATATAAACAAATGTCACTATATTATATCAACACAGGTCACTATATTATATAAACACAGGGTCACTATCTATATACACAGGTCACTATTTATATACACACAGGGTCACTATATATAAACACAGGGTCACTAATTATATAAACACACAGGGTCACTATAATTATATATAACAACACAGGGTCACTGTATTATATAAACACAGGGTCCTATATATATATAACACAGGGTCACTATATATAACACACCGGTCCTATATTATATAAACACCAGGGTCACTATATTATATAACACAGGGTCACTATATTATATAACAACAGGGTCACTATATTATATAAACACAGTGGTCACTATAATTATTAACACACGGTCACTATAAGTATATAGACCACAGGTTCACTATATATATAAACACAGGGTCACTATAATTATATAAACACAGGGTCACTATATTTATATAAACACAGGGTCAACTATATTATTACAACTATATAACACAGGGTCACACTATATTATATAAACAACAGGGTATACTACTATTATTACACTATATAAACACAGGGTCACTATATTATATAACACACAGGGTCACTATATTATATAAAACAGGGTCCTATATTTAATACTATATAAACACAGGGTCACTATATTATATAAACACAGGGTCACTATATTATATAAACACAGGGTCACTATATTATATAAACACAGGGTCACTATCTATAATAACACAGGGTCACTATAATTATATAAACACAGGTCACTATATATAATAAACCGGTCACTATATTATATAACCAGGGTCACTATATTATATAAACACAGGGTCACTATATTCTAATAAAACAGGGTCACTATATTATTAAAACCAGGGTCACTATATTATAACACAGGGTCTAATATATACCTACTATATATATAACACAGGGTCACTAATTATATAACACAGGTCACTATACTATAATACACAGGGTCACTATATTATATACACGGGTCCTATATTATATAAACACATAAAACAGGGTCACTATATTTATAAACATAGGTCATTATATATAAACACAGGGTCACTATATTATATAAACACAGGGTCACTATATTATAAAAAATACACAGGGTCCACTATATTATATACACACAGGGTCACTATATTATATAAACACAGGTTCACTATATTCTAAACTAAATCACACAGGGTACTATATTATATACAACTATATAAAATACAGGGTCCACTATATTATATAACACACGGGTCACTATATTTATATACAACTATATAAACCAGGGTCCACTATATTATATAAACACAGGGTCACTATATTATATAAACACAGGGTCACTATATTATATACAACTATATAAACACAGGGTCACTACATTATATAAACACAGGTCCTATATTATATAAACACGGGTCACTATATTATATAAACACAGGTCACTATATTATATAAACACAGGGTCACTATACAATATAAACACAGTCACTATATTTATAACACAGGGTCACTATATTATATAAACACAGGGTCACTATATTATATAAACACAGGTCACTAATATTTATAAACACAGGGTCACTATATTTATATAAACACAGGGTCACTATATTATAATAAACACAGGGTCACTATATTTATAAAACACAGGTCACTATAATTATGTAGACTCCGGGTCACTATATTATATAACCCAACATATATAACACAGGTCACTATATTACTATAAACACAGGGTCACTATATTATAATATCACTACAAACTTATATAACACAGGTCCTATATTATATAAACACAGGGTCACTATATTATATAAACACAGGGTCATCTAATTAACACAGGGTCACTATATAATATACACAGGGTTACTATATTATAAACAAGGGTCACTTATTATATAAACCTAGGGTCACTATATTATATAACCAGGGTCACTATATTATATAAACACAGGGTCACTATATTATTAACACAGGTCACTAATTATATAAACACAGGGTCACTATATTATATAAACACGTAATATATTTATTAAACACAGGGTCACTATATTATATAAACACACGGGTCACCTATTATTATACTAACACAGTGGTCACTATATTATATAAACACAGGGTCCACTCATATTATATAAACACAGGTCACTAATTATATAACACAAGGGTACCTATTTATATAAACACGGTTCACTATATTATATAAACACAGGGTCACTGTATTATATAAACACAGGGTTCACTATATTATATAACACCAGGGTCACTATATTATATAAACACAGGGTCACTATATTTATAATAACACAGGGTCACTATATTATTAACACCAGGGTCACTAATTATATAACAGGGTCACTATATTATCTAACACAGGGTTACTATATTATATAAACACAGGGTTCACTTATTATATAAACACAGGGTCACTATATTATATAAACCAGGGTCAACTATATATACTAAACACAGGGTCACTATATTATATAACATACACAGGTCACTATATTATAATAAACACGGTCACTATTATATATACACGGGTACTATATTATAAACACTCTTATAAACCAGGGTCACATATTATATAAACACAGGTCACTATATTATATAAACACAGGGTCACTATTATATAACACAGGGTCACTATATTATATAAACACAGGGTCACTATATTATATAAACACAGGGTCACTATATTATAAAAACACAGGGTCACTATATTATATAAACACAGGGTTACTTATATTATTATAATAATACAACGTAATTATTAACACAGGGTCACTATATTATATATACACATTACACAGGGTCACTATATTATATAAACACAGGTCACTATATTATATAAACACAGGGTCACTATCCTTATAATAACACAGGGTCACTATATTATATAAACACAGGGTCACTATATTATATAACACAGGGTCACACTATACTATATAACACAGGGTCACTATATTATATAAACACAGGGTCACTATATTATATAAAACAGGGTCACTAATTAATAACAGGGTCACTATATTATATAAACACAGGTCACTATATATATACCAGTCCTATATATAAACAGTGTCACTATATATATATAAACACAGGGTCCTATCTATATAACACAGGTCACTATATTATATAAACACAGGGTCACTATACTAAATAACACAGGGTCCCTATATTATATAAACACAGGGTCACTATATTAGTATATTAACACAGGTCACTTATTATATAAAACACAGGGTCACTATATTATATAAACACAGGGTCACTATATTATATAAACACATAAACACAGGTCACTATATTATATAAACACAGGGTCCTAATATATATATAAACACAGGGTCACTATATTATATAACACAGGGTCACTATATACTATACAACTATATAACACGGTCACATAATTATTAAACACAGGGTCACTATATTATATAAACACAGGGTCACTATATTATATAAACACAGGGTCACTATACTATAATAACACAGGGTCACTATATTATATAAACACAGGGTCACTATACTATAAACACAGGGTCACTATATTATATCAAACACAGGGTCACTATATTATATAAACACAGGGTCACATATTATACTAAACACAGGGTCACATATTATATAAACACAGGGTCCTATATTATATAAACACAGGGTCACTTATACTATAATAACACAGGGTCACATATATAATAAACACAGGGTCACTAATATATAAACAACAGGGTCACTATATTATATAACACAGGGCACTATACTATAAAACACAGGGTCACTATATTATATAAACACACAGGGTCACATATATATATAAACACAGGGTCACTATATATACCTATATAAAACACAGGGTCACCTATATTTATAAACCAGGGTCACTATATTATATAAACACAGGGTCACTATATTATACTATAAACACAGGGTCACTATATTATATACAAAACACAGGTACTATATTATATAACCAGGGTCACTATATTATATAAACACAGGGTCCATTTATATACAACTATATAAAACAGGGTTACTAATATACACTATATCACAAGGTCACTATATATATAAACACAGGGTCACTATATTATATACAACTATATAAACACAGGGTCACTATTTATATAAACACAGGGTCACTATATTATATAAACACAGGGTCAATATATTATATAAACACAGGGTCACTATATTATATAAACACAGGGTTACTATATTATATACAACTATATAAACACAGGGTCTACTTATTTATAAACAACTCACTATATTATATAAACACAGGGTCACTATATTATATACAACTATATAAACACAGGGTCACTAATATTATATAAACCAGGGTCACTATATTATATAACACAGGGTCACTATATTATAAAAACAAGGTCACTATATTATATAAAACACAGGGTCACTATATTATATAAACACAGGTTCCATCTATATTATATAACACAGTGTCCACTATATTATATAACAAACAGGGTCACTATATTATAAAACACAGGGTCCTATACTATAAACACAGGTCACTATATTATATACCACAGGGTCACTATATTTAACCGGGTCACTATATTATATAAACCACAGGTCACTATATTATATAACCACAGGGTCACTGTATTATATAAACACAGGGTCACTATATTATATAAACACAGGTCCTAACATAACAGGGTCACATATTATATAAACACAGGGTCACATATTTATATAAACACAGAGGTCACTATAATTATATAAAACACAGGGTCACTATATTTATTACTACAACCTATACTATAAACACAGGGTCACTATATTATATAAAACACAGGGTCACTATATTAATAAACACAGGGTCACTATATTATATACACTATAAACACAGGGTACTATATTATATACAAACTATATCACAAGGGTCACTATATTATATAAACACAGGGTCACTATATTATATACAACTATATAAAACACAGGGTCACTATATATTATATAAACACAGGGTCACTATATTATATAACCACATGGTCACTATATTATATACAACATTAACAAGGGTCACCTACATTATATAAACACAGGGTCACTATATATATAAACCAGGGTCACTATATTATATAAACACAGGGTCACTATTATATATAAAACACAGGGTCACTATACTATATAAACACACGGGTTCCATTATATTATATAAACACGGGTCACTATATTATATAAACCAGGTCACTATATATATAAACACAGGGTCACTATATTATATAAACACAGGGTCACTATATTATATAAACACAGGGTCACTATATTATATAAACACAGGGGGTTTCAAAAATATATATATAAACACAGGTCACATATTATATAACCAGGGTCACTATATTATATAAACACAGGGTCACTATACTAAATAAACACAGGGTCATATATTATATAAACACAGGGTCACCTATTAATAAACAGGGTCACTATATAATAATAACAAGGGTACTATATTATATAAACACAGGGCACTATATATATAAACACAGGGTCACTATATTATATCTAAAACACAGGGTCACTATACTATAATATAACACAGGGTCACTATATTATATAAACCAGGGTCACTATACTATAATAACACAGGGTCACTATATTATATAAACACAGGGTCACTATATTATATAAACACAGGGTCACTATACATTATATACAACTATATAAACACAGGTGTACTATATTATATAAACACAGGTCTACATTATATATACAAGGGTCACTATATTATATAAAACACAGGGTCACTATATTTATATAAAACACAGGGTCACTATATATACAAACACAGGGTCACATATTATATACAACTATATAACAGGTCACTATATAAAAAACAACACAGGGTCACATACTATATATAAAAACACAAGGG
The DNA here is from genome assembly GCF_016432855.1 of Salvelinus namaycush. Classification (NCBI taxonomy): domain Eukaryota; kingdom Metazoa; phylum Chordata; class Actinopteri; order Salmoniformes; family Salmonidae; genus Salvelinus; species Salvelinus namaycush. Next base: position 57,051 of record NW_024057842.1, read on the forward strand.
TCACTATATTATATACAACTATATAACACAGGTCACTATATTATATAAACACAGGTCACTATATTATATAAACACAGGGTACTATATTTATAAACACAGGGTCACCTATATTTATAAACACAGGGTCACTATATTATATAAACACAGGGTCACTATATTATTATAAACACAGGGTCACTATATTATATAAACACAGGGTATATACTATAGTATTAAAACACAGCAGTTCACTATATTATAAACACAGGGTCACTATATATATAACACAGGGTCACTATACTAATTAAAACACAGGTGCCAATCAAACAGGTCACGACAATAGCGAAACAACTGCTAGTGCCCGTAAGCAAACGGGTAGGAATTTGTTTGTGATGATGAATGATGATCAGTAGTCAAAGACCACGTACCTTCCGCACGCCATCACACGGTGCAGGCCGACATTGCCAATCTGGATGTCTTCCCAGATCCTAACCAAGAGGAAGATGAGTATGGGATATGAATACTATCTAAAAACCCCAACACACTGAGAACAAGTTATGACGACAGTGGAAATACAGGAGTCCACTTTTAAAGCCTCAAAAGACCAGGATATACCCCATGAAATTACATGGTAGAATAACATTAGGATCCTCTGGATATACAATGTAAACTTCCCAATTATAGATTAACAAGTTTATAAAACCTAGTATATGTGATGTTGTTGGATGTTGGTTGAGTTGTATGTGTGTGATGTGACAATGGTGTGGATATTGTGTACTGTAGTATGATGTTGTGTGATGTTGTGTGATGTGTGTGGGTCGTGTTGATGTGTGTGTGTGTTGTGTGGTGTGTTGATGTGCGATGTTGTGTGGGTGATGATGTGTGTTGATGTGTGATTAGTATGTGGCTGTTTTGATGTGTGATGTTGTGTGCGTGTTTATAAAGTGAAAGCATAAAACTGACCTCTTCAAAGCATCACAAGCATGACAACGATGCTGGGTCGGAACCGTGCCACGGTGACCTCCTTCTCTCAGCTACTGCTCAGTTCCTTCAAGTAGCTTCAGACAGCAACATGACAGGGCCTCAAGGTCGAATACTCACACAGGGCCAGGTCAGCACTATCTTAGGAACAACCAAAACATGACAGGCAAGGTAGGTACAGTAAGATCCCCACATGGGGCCAATAGGACACTATTAGACAACAACACTGACAGGGCCCAAGGTCAGGATATCTAACCACATGCGGCCGTAGGTACCTATCAGAGCGCTAGTACATGATTGACAACAACATGACAGGGCCAGCAGTGTACAGACAGCACACGACAGGGCCATCCGACACTTCTGAACAAATGCTCCAGCAGGACACTATAGAAACAATGACAGGGCCCGTAGTACACTAGACACACCACAGGAGTCAGCATCAGTCACCGGCCTCCAGGCAACACTATCTAGACGAACAACAGGCGCTCGGGTACACATTGCACGACGGGCCTAATCGGGTCAACTAGAACTGACAGGGGTCATCACTATCTAGACAACAACACGGACAGGGCCAAGGTCAGGTACCTATCTAGACAACAACCAGTCGATACATAGCTAGACATCCAGAGGACAAGGTCAGGGTACAACTATTCTAGACACAACACAGACAGGGCCAAGGTCAGGGTACACTATCTAGACACAACATGACAGGGACCAAGGTCAGGGTACACATATCTAGCAACAACATGACAGGGCCAAGGTCAGGTACACTATCTAGACAACAACAGGAAAGGGCCAGGTCATGGTATCCTCTCTCAACAAACACAAACATAAAAAAAAACTAACAAAAAAAAAGACAATAAAAAAAACACAAAAAATAAAAAACAAAAA
>NW_024057842.1:59001-66501 GCF_016432855.1 Salvelinus namaycush
CAACTATAATAAACCCGGGTCACTATATTATATAAACACAGGGTCACTATATTATATAAACACGGGTCACTATATTATATACACAGGCATATAAACACAGGGTTAACTATATATTAAACAACCTAATAAACACAGGGTCACTATATTATATAAACACAGGGTCACTATATTATATACAACTATATAACACAGGGTCACTATATATATAAACACAGGTCACTATATTATATAAACACAGGGTCACTATATATATAAACAGGGTCCTATATTATATAAACACAGGGTTACTATATTATACAACTATATAACACAGGGTCACTATATTATATAACACGGTCACTATATTTATAAACACAGGGTCACTATATATTATACAACTATATAAACCCAGGGTCACATATTATATAAACACAGGTCACTATTTATATAAACACAGGGTCACTATATTATAAAAACACACAGGGTCACTATATTATATAAACACAGGGTCACTATATTATATAAACACAGGGTCACTATATTATATAAACACAGTGTCACTATATTATATAACACAGGTCACTATATTAATATAAACAGGGTCACTATACTATAATAAACAGGTCCTATTTATACACACAGGGTCACTATATTATATAACACAGGGTCACTATATTTATATAAACACAGGGTCACTATATATATAACCACAGGGTCACTGTATTATATAAACACAGGGTCACTATATTATAAAACACGGTCATATACTATAAATAACACAGGGTCACTATATTATATAAACCCAGGGTCACTATATTATATAAACACAGGGTCACGATAATTATATAAACACAGGTCACTATATTATATACACTATATAACACAGGGTCACTATATTATATAAACACAGGGTCACTATATTATATAAACACAGGGTCCACTATTTATAAACTATATAAACACAGGGTTACTATAATATTATATACAACTATATAAACACAGGGTCACTATATTATATAAACACAGGGTCACTATATTATATAACCACAGGGTCACTATATTATATACAACTATATAAACACAGGGTCACTACATTATATAAACACAGGGTCACTATATTATATAAACACAGGGTCACTATATTATATAAACACAGGGTCACTATATTATATAAACACAGGGTCACTATACTATATAAACACAGGGTCACTATATTATATAAACACAGGGTCACTATATTATATAAACACAGGGTCACTATATTATATAAACACAGGGTCACTATATTATATAAACACAGGGTTACTATATTATATAAACACAGGGTCACTATATTATATAAACACAGGGTCACTATATTATATAAACACAGGGTCACTATATTATATAAACACAGGGTCACTATATTATATAAACACAGGGTCACTATACTATAATAACACAGGGTCACTATATTATATAAACACAGGGTCACTATATTATATAAACACAGGGTCACTATACTATAATAACACAGGGTCACTATATTATATAAACACAGGGTCACTATATTATATAAACACAGGGTCACTATATTATATAAACACAGGGTCACTATACTATAATAACACAGGGTCACTATATTATATAAACACAGGGTCACTATACTATAATAACACAGGGTCACTATATTATATAAACACAGGGTCACTATATTATATAAACACAGGGTCACTATATTATATACAACTATATAAACACAGGGTCACTATATTATATAAACACAGGGTCACTACATTATATATACATAGGGTCACTATATTATATAAACACAGGGTCACTATATTATATAAACACAGGGTCACTATATTATATAAACACAGGGTCACTATATTATATACAACTATATAAACACAGGGTCACTATATTATATACAACTATATAAACACAGGGTCACTATATTATATAAACACAGGGTCACTATATTATATACAACTATATAAACACAGGGTCACTATATTATATAAACACAGGGTCACTATATTATATAAACACAGGGTCACTATATTATATAAACACAGGGTCACTATATTATATAAACACAGGGTCACTATATTATATAAACACAGGGTCACTATATTATATAAACACAGGGTCACTATATTATATAAACACAGGGTTACTATATTATACAAACACAGGGTCACTATATTATATAAACACAGGGTCACTATATTATATAAACACAGGGTCACTATACTACATAAACACAGGGTCACGACAATAGCAAACCTTGCTAGTGCCCGTAGCAACGGGAGGAAGTTTGTTTGTGATGATGAATGATGATCAGTAGTCAAGACCACGTTACCTTCCGCACGCCATCACACGGTGCAGCCGCACATTGCCAATCTGGATATCTTCCCAAGAATCCTAACCAAGAGGAAGATGAAGTTATGGGAATAGAAATACTATCCTAAAACCCCAACACACTGGAACAAAGTTATGACGAAGTGGAATTACAGGAGTCCACTTTTAAGCCTCAAAAGACCAGGATATACCCCATGAAATTACATGTAGAATAACATAGGATCTCTGGATATACCAATTAAACTTCGTCAATTATAGAATTAACAAGATTTACTAAAACTATATATGTGATGTTGTTGGATGTTGGTTGATGTATGATGTTGTGTGAATGGTGTGGATATTGTGTAATGTAGTATGATGTTGTGTGATGTTGTGTGATGTTGTGTGGTGTGTTGATGTGTGTGATGTGTGTGTGGTGTGTTGATGTGCGTGATGTTGTGTGGTGTGATGATGTGTGTTGATGTGTGATGTAGTATGTGGTGTGTTGATGTGTGATGTTGTGTGCGTGTTGATAAAGCTGAAAGCAATAAAACTGTACCTCGTCAAAAGCATCACAATCACTGACAACGATGCTGGGTCGGAACCGTGCCACGGTGACCTCCTTCTCCAGCCTACTGCTCAGGTCCTTCACAGAGGCTTCAGACAGCAACATGACAGGGCCAAGGTCAGGGTACACTATCTAGACAACAACATGACAGGAACAAGGTCAGGGTACAGTATCTAGACAACAACATGACAGGACCAAGGTCAGGGTACAGTATCTAGACAACAACATGACAGGGCCAAGGTCAGGGTACACTATCTAGACAACAACATGACAGGGCCAAGGTCAGGGTACACTATCTAGACAACAACATGACAGGACCACGGTCAGGGTACACTATCTAGACAACAACAGGGCCAAGGTCAGGGTACAGTATCTAGACAACAACATGACAGGGCCAAGGTCAGGGTACAGTATCTAGACAACAACATGACAGGGCCAAGGTCAGGGTACACTATCTAGACAACAACATGACAGGGCCAAGGTCAGGGTACACTATCTAGACAACAACATGACAGGACCACGGTCAGGGTACACTATCTAGACAACAACATGACAGGGCCAAGGTCAGGGTACACTATCTAGACAACAACAGGACAGGGCCAAGGTCAGGGTACACTATCTAGACAACAACAGGACCAAGGTCAGGGTACACTATCTAGACAACAACATGACAGGGCCAAGGTCAGGGTACACTATCTAGACAACATGACAGGGCCAAGGTCAGGGTACACTATCTAGACAACAACAGGACAGGGCCAAGGTCAGGGTACACTATCTAGACAACAACAGGGCCAAGGTCAGGATACACTATCTAGACAACAACATGACAGGACCAAGGTCAGGGTACACTATCTAGACAACAACATGACAGGGCCAAGGTCAGGGTACACTATCTAGACTACAACATGACAGGGCCAAGGTCAGGGTACACTATCTAGACAACAACATGACAGGGCCAAGGTCAGAGTACACTATCTAGACAACAACAGGACAGGGCCAAGGTCAGGGTACACTATCTAGACAACAACATGACAGGGCCAAGGTCAGGGTACACTGTCTAGACAACAACATGACAGGGCCAAGGTCAGGGTACACTATCTAGACAACAACAGGGCCAAGGTCAGGATACACTATCTAGACAACAACATGACAGGACCAAGGTCAGGGTACACTATCTAGACAACAACATGACAGGGCCAAGGTCAGGGTACACTATCTAGACAACAACAGGACCAAGGTCAGGGTACACTATCTAGACAACAACATGACAGGGCCAAGGTCAGGGTACACTATCTAGACTACAACATGACAGGGCCACGGTCAGGGTACACTATCTAGACAACAACATGACAGGGCCAAGGTCAGGGTACACTATCTAGACAACAACATGACAGGGCCAAGGTCAGGGTACACTATCTAGACTACAACATGACAGGGCCAAGGTCAGGGTACACTATCTAGACAACAACATGACAGGACCAAGGTCAGGGTACACTGTCTAGACAACAAAATGACAGGGCCAAGGTCAGGGTAGACTGTCTAGACAACAACATGACAGGGCCAAGGTCAGGGTACACTATCTAGACTACAACATGACAGGGCCAAGGTCAGGGTACACTATCTAGACTACAACATGACAGGGCCAAGGTCAGGGTACACTATCTAGACAACAACATGACAGGGCCAAGGTCAGGGTACACTATCTAGACAACAACATGACAGGACCAAGGTCAGGGTACACTATCTAGACAACAACATGACAGGGCCAAGGTCAGGGTACACTATCTAGACAACAACATGACAGGACCACGGTCAGGGTACACTATCTAGACAACAACACGACAGGACCAAGGTCAGGGTACACTATCTAGACAACAACATGACAGGACCAAGGTCAGGGTACACTATCTAGACAACAAGATGACAGGACCAAGGTCAGGGTACACTATCTAGACAACAACATGACAGGACCAAGGTCAGGGTACACTATCTAGACAACAACATGACAGGACCACGGTCAGGGTACACTATCTAGACAACAAAATGACAGGACCAAGGTCAGGGTACACTATCTAGACAACAACAGGGCCAAGGTCAGGATACACTATCTAGACAACAACATGACAGGGCCAAGGTCAGGGTACACTATCTAGACAACAACATGACAGGACCAAGGTCAGGGTACACTATCTAGACAACAACATGACAGGGCCAAGGTCAGGGTACACTATCTAGACAACAACATGACAGGACCAAGGTCAGGGTACACTATCTAGACAACAACATGACAGGACCAAGGTCAGGGTACACTATCTAGACAACAACATGACAGGACCAAGGTCAGGGTACACTATCTAGACAACAACATGACCAAGGTCAGGGTACACTGTCTAGACAACAACATGACAGGGCCAAGGTCAGGGTACACTATCTAGACAACAACATGACAGGACCAAGGTCAGGGTACACTATCTAGACAACAACATGACAGGGCCAAGGTCAGGGTACACTATCTAGACAACAACATGACAGGACCAAGGTCAGGGTACACTGTCTAGACAACAACAGGACAGGACCAAGGTCAGGGTACACTGTCTAGACAACAACATGACAGGACCAAGGTCAGGGTACACTATCTGAAATGGAAATGGAAGTGGGAAAGGGAAGTGGGAAAGGGAAGTGGGAATGGGAAGTGGGAAAGGGAAGTGGGACAGGGAAGTGGGAAAGGGAAGTGGGAAAGGGAAGTGGGAAAGGGAAGTGGGAAAGGGAAGTGGGAAAGGGAAGTGGGAAAGGGAAGTGGGAAAGGGAAGTGGGAATGGGAAGTGGGAAAGGGAAGTGGGACAGGGAAGTGGGAAAGGGAAGTGGGAATGGGAAGTGGGAAAGGGAAGTGGGAATGGGAAGGGAAGTGGGAAAGGGAAGTGGGAAAGGGAAGTGGGAATGGGAAGTGGGAATGGGAAGTGCTAAAGATGTGAGGTAGTGCTAAAAAAGAAAGAAAGAAGATTTCAACAATAAAATACTTTATTAACTTCAAGCGCTAAAAAGGTAGTAGCCTACAACTATATTTAAAAAAGAAGTAAACAAACACAAAGGTAAAAATACTGTCTAGATCTAGGTCTATATCATAAGATGCTTTGAGAAGCTTTGGTTCAGTAAATCAGATGGATCTTTCAAATATCCACGATAACAGAGACCAGGAAGTGCCATTTGACAGAGAAGGTTTGAGTGACAGAATGGACACGGTTTCTCCTGAATATCCCAGCCCCCTTATTATCTCAACCAATCACAGCTAGGCAAGATTCTGTATTTTCTCTGTGTCTAAACAGCTTAGTGATTTCACATTGTATTTATATGTACAGATTACATACAGGTTTGTTATTAAGGCACATTTTGATCAAATGTTTATTTTTTTACGTTCAAATGCCTTTCCTGTAAAGTAGTAACATCCGCAATACTGTGGGGGAAAGGTGTTTTTGTGTCTTCTTCACGACTGTATTGGTGTGTGTGGACCATGTTAATTCCTTAGTGATGTGGACACTCAGTCGTGAGTGAACAGGGAGTAGAGGAGGGGACTAAGCACACACCCATGAGGTTCCCGTGTTGAGGGTCAGCGTGGAAGATGTGTTGTTGCCTACCCTCACCACCTGGGGGCGGCCCGTCAGGAAGTCCAGGATCCAGTTTCAGAGGGAGGTGTTCAGGTCCTGAGATTAGTGATGAGCTTTGAGGGCACTATGGTGTTGAACGCTGAGCTGTAGTCAATGAACAGCATTCTCACATAGGTGTTCCTTTTGTCCAGGTGGGGGAGGGCAGTGTGGAGTGCAATTGAGATCCCGTCATCTGTGGATCTGTTGGGGTGGTATGCAAATTGGAGTGGGTCTAGGGTTTCTGGAATAATGGTGTTGATGTGATCCATGACCAGCCTTTCAAAGCACTTCATGGCTAAAGACGTGAGTGCTACGGGGCGATAGTCATTTAGGCAGGTTACCTTCGTGTTCTTGGACACAGGGACTATGGTGGTCTGCTTGAAACATGTTGGTATTACAGACTGGGTCAGGTAGAGGTTGAAAATGTCAGTGAAGACACTTGACATCTGGTCAGCGTATGTTCTGAGTATGCCACCTGCTAAGCCATCTGGCCCCGCGGCTTTGTGAATGTTAATCTGTTTAAAGGTTTCACTCACATCGGCTACAGAGAGCAAGATCACACAGTCGTCCGGAACAGCTGGTGCTCTCATGCATGGTTCCAGTGTTTCTTGCTTCGAAGCGAGTACAGAAGGAATTTAGCTCGTCTGATAGGCTCGCGTGACTTGGCAGCTCGCGGCAGGGTTTCCATTTGTAATCCGTGATAGTTTCAAAGCCCTGTCACATACGACGAGTGTCAGACCCGATGTAGTATTGATCTTAGTCCTGTATTGAAGTCCCACTGAGGTCAGAAGTCCTCTTTTAAAAAAGGGAGGAAACGCAAGTATGGAATAAGCATAACTTTACTATGTTAATCAAACCCCTCAACCCAAAAACCCATCAATCATAAGGTGATAAGGTAATAAGAGGACCACAACGGAAACAAACCTTTGCAAACATTAAAGTGATCAAGGATAGAATACAATTTTCTCTCTGGCTGGAGCAGCCTTC
>NW_024057842.1:69001-104001 GCF_016432855.1 Salvelinus namaycush
ACCCACGGTGCTCAGAGTAACCTGATTAGGGCGTCCACCCACGGTGCTCAGAGTAACCTGATTAGGGCGTCCACCCACGGTGCTCAGAGTAACCTGGTTAGGGCGTCCACCCACGGTGCTCAGAGTAACCTGATTAGGGCGTCCACCCACGGTGCTCAGAGTAACCTGGTTAGGGTGTCCACCCACGGTGTTCAGAGTAACCTGATTAGGGCGTCCACCCACGGTGCTCAGAGTAACCTGGTTAGGGCGTCCACCCACGGTGCTCAGAGTAACCTGGTTAGGGCGTCCACCCACGGTGCTCAGAGTAACCTGATTAGGGCGTCCACCCACGGTGCTCAGAGTAACCTGATTAGGGCGTCCACCCACGGTGCTCAGAGTAACCTGATTAGGGCGTCCACCCACGGTGCTCAGAGTAACCTGATTAGGGCGTCCACCCACGGTGCTCAGAGTAACCTGATTAGGGCGTCCACCCACGGTGCTCAGAGTAACCTGATTAGGGCGTCCACCCACGGTGCTCAGAGTAACCTGGTTAGGGCGTCCACCCACGGTGCTCAGAGTAACCTGATTAGGGCGTCCACCCAAGGTGCTCAGAGTAACCTGGTTAGGGCGTCCACCCACGGTGCTCAGAGTAACCTGATTAGGGCGTCCACCCACGGTGCTCAGAGTAACCTGGTTAGGGCGTCCACCCACGGTGCTCAGAGTAACCTGATTAGGGTGTCCACCCACGGTGCTCAGAGTAACCTGGTTAGGGCGTCCACCCACGGTGCTCAGAGTAACCTGGTTAGGGCGTCCACCCACGGTGCTCAGAGTAACCTGATTAGGGCGTCCACCCACGGTGCTCAGAGTAACCTGGTTAGGGCGTCCACCCACGGTGCTCAGAGTAACCTGGTTAGGGCGTCCACCCACGGTGCTCAGAGTAACCTGATTAGGGCGTCCACCCACGGTGCTCAGAGTAACCTGATTAGGGCGTCCACCCACGGTGCTCAGAGTAACCTGGTTAGGGCGTCCACCCACGGTGCTCAGAGTAACCTGATTAGGGTGTCCACCCACGGTGCTCAGAGTAACCTGGTTAGGGCGTCCACCCACGGTGCTCAGAGTAACCTGGTTAGGGTGTCCACCCACGGTGCTCAGAGTAACCTGGTTAGGGCGTCCACCCACGGTGCTCAGAGTAACCTGGTTAGGGCGTCCACCCACAGTGCTCAGAATGACAGAAATCACATTCAGAATATGGTAATTCATCAAAACACGCAAGTTTGAAGATGTTAGAATAACTACCCACGGGGCCTCCCGATTGGTTAACGCTGTCGTCAAGGCAAAGCGTGGCTACTTTGAAGAATCTTAAATATATTTTGATTTAACACTTTTTTGGGGGTTACTACCTCATTCCATATGAGTTATTTCATAGTTTTGATGTCTTCACTATTATTCTACAATGTAGAAAATAGTAAAAAATAAAGAAAACCCTGGAATGAGTAGGTGTGTCCAAACTTTTGACTGGTACTGTACACTGAATATAACCGCAACATGTAAAGTGTTGGTCCCATGTTTCATGAGCGGAAATAAAAGATCCCAGAAATGTTCCAGACGCACAAAAAAAAATTTTTGTGCACAAATGTGTTTACATCCCCTGTTAGTGAGCATTTCTCCTTTGCTGAGATAAATCCATCCACCTGACAGGTGTGGCATATCAAGAAGCTGATTAAACCGCATGATCCTTACACAGGTGCACCTTGTGCTGGTTACAATAAAAGTCTAAAATGTGCAGAAGAAAGAAAGAAAAAAGTCAAGAAGCTTGTCGCCTGCCTTCCGCCTTTGGGCAGAGACATGAGCATCTTGTCATTATATTCAGATCTCTGGTGTAAATGTGAAGGTGCACTGAGGAGCGAAGGAGACATGAGCATCTTGTCATTATATTCAGATCTCTGGTGTGAATGTGAAGGTGCACTGAGGAGGGAATGAGACATGAGCATCTTGTCATTATATTCAGATCTCTGGTGTGAATGTGAAGGTGCACTGAGGAGCGAAGGAGACATGAGCATCTTGTCATTATATTCAGATCTCTGGTGTGAATGTGAAGGTGCACTGAGGAGTGAAGGAGACATGAGCATCTTGTCATTATATTCAGATCTCTGGTGTAAATGTGAAGGTGCACTGAGGAGTGAAGGAGACATGAGCATCTTGTCATTATATTCAGATCTCTGGTGTGAATGTGAAGGTGCACTGAGGAGCGAAGGAGACATGAGCATCTTGTCATTATATTCAGATCTCTGGTGTAAATGTGAAGGTGCACTGAGGAGCGAAGGAGACATGAGCATCTTGTCATTATATTCAGATCTCTGGTGTAAATGTGAAGGTGCACTGAGGAGCGAAAGAGACGAGACCAAAAAGACAGCATGAGAACAAGCGGACGTAAACACTCAGAAAAACTAAAAATATCAAAATCTTGATTCTTGCGATACAGGCATTTGGAAAATCGTGCAAAAACATACATTTGAATGAATTCGATGTACAGTGAATTCAGAAAGTATTCAGACCCTTTGACTTTTTCCACATTTTGTTATTTTACAGCCTTATTCTAAAATTGAATAAAATGGACACAATACCCCACAATAACAAAGCAAAAACAGGTTTTTAGACATGATATGAGACTCTAAATTGAGCTCAGGTGCATCCTGTTTCCATTGATCATCCTTGAGATGTTTCTACAACTTGATTGGAGTCCACCTGTGGTAAATTCAATTGATTGGACATGCTTTGGAAAGGCATAAAGTCCCACAGTTGACAGTGCATTTCAGAGCAAAAACCAAGCCATGAGGTCGACGGAATTGTCCGTAGAGCTCAGAGACAGGATTGTGTCAAGGCACAGATCTGGGGAAGGGCACCAAAACATTTCTGCAGCATTGAAGGTCCCCAAGAACACAGTGGCCTCCATCATTCTTAAATGGAAGAAGTTTGTAACCACCAAGACTCTTCCTAGAGCTGGCCGCCAGGCCAAAGTGAGCAATCAGGGGAGAAGGGGCTTGGTCAGGGAGGTGACCATGAACCCGATGGTCACTCTGAAAGAGCTCCAGAGTTCCTCTGTGGAGATGGTAGAACCTTCCAGAAGGACAACCATCTCTGCAGCACTCCACCAATCAGGCCTTTATGGTAGAGTGGCCAGACGGAAGCCACTCCTCAGTAAAAGGATGCTCTCAATTGTGCTTCTGTAGAAGTTTGTGAGTGTTTTGAGTGACAAGCCAAATGTCTTCAGCCTCCTGAGGTTGAAGAAGCGCTGTTGCGCCACCTTCCCCACACTGTCTGTGTGGGTGGACCATTTCAGTTTGTCCGTGATGTCTACTGTACGTCGAGGAACTTAACTTTCCATCTTCTCCAGTACTGTCCCGTTTGATGTGGATCGGGGGGGGGGTGCTCCTTCTGCTGTTTCCTGAAGTCTAAGATCATCTCCTTTGTTTTGTTGACGTTGAGTGAGAGGTTGTTTTCCTGACGCCAGACTCCGAGTGCCCTCACCTCCCATTATGGGGTATTGTGATGTCATTATGGAGTATTGTGATGTCATTATGGAATATTGTGATGTCATTATGGGGTATTGTGTGTAGATTGACGAGGGGGAAAGAAACTATTTCATCCATTCTAGAATTAAGCTGTAATGTAACAAAATCTGGGAAAAGTCAAGGGGTCTGAATACTTTCTGAGTATTGCCCAGTCCTACGCAGCGCTGATGTCACAGAAACACGCCACGCTGAAGAGTAAAGCTGCAGTCTGTTACTTAATACGGATCCAATGTGTTTACAGTGTAAAGCTGCAGTCTGTTAATACAGATCCAATGTGTTTACAGTGTAAAGCTGCAGTCTGTTAATACAGATCCAATATGTTTACAGTGTAAAGCTGCAGTATGTTACTTAATACAGATCCAATGTGTTTACAGTGTAAAGCTGCAGTCTGTTACTTAATACAGATCCAATATGTTTACAGTGTAAAGCTGCAGTCTGTTAATACAGATCCAATGTGTTTACAGTGTAAAGCTGCAGTCTGTTAATACAGATCCAATGTGTTTACAGTGTAAAGCTGCAGTCTCTTAATACAGATCCAATGTGTTTACAGTGTAAAGCTGCAGTCTCTTAATACAGATCCAATATGTTTACAGTGTAAAGCAGCAGTCTGTTACTTAATACAGATCCAATATGTTTACAGTGTAAAGCAGCAGTATGTTACTTAATACAGATCCAATATGTTTACAGTGTAAAGCAGCAGTCTCTTAATACAGATCCAATGTGTTTACAGTGTAAAGCAGCAGTCTCTTAATACAGATCCAATATGTTTACAGTGTAAAGCTGCAGTATGTTACTTAATACAGATCCAATATGTTTACAGTGTAAAGCAGCAGTATGTTACTTAATACAGATCCAATATGTTTACAGTGTAAAGCAGCAGTATGTTACTTAATACAGATCCAATATGTTTACAGTGTAAAGCAGCAGTCTGTTACTTAATACAGATCCAATATGTTTACAGTGTAAAGCTGCAGTCTGTTACTTAATACAGATCCAATATGTTTACAGTGTAAAGCTGCAGTCTGTTACTTAATACAGATCCAATATGTTTACAGTGTAAAGCAGCAGTCTGTTACTTAATACAGATCCAATATGTTTACAGTGTAAAGCAGCAGTCTGTTACATAATACAGATCCAGTGTGTTTACAGTGTAAAGCTGCAGTATGTTACTTAATACAGATCCAATATGTTTACAGTGTAAAGCTGCAGTCTCTTAATACAGATCCAATATGTTTACAGTGTAAAGCAGCAGTATGTTATTTAATACAGATCCAATATGTTTACAGTGTAAAGCTACAGTCTGTTACATAATACAGATCCAATATGTTTACAGTGTAAAGCTACAGTCTGTTATTTAATACAGATCCAATGTGTTTACAGTGTAAAGCAGCAGTCTGTTACATAATACAGATCCAATATGTTTACAGTGTAAAGCTGCAGTCTGTTAATACAGATCCAATATGTTTACAGTGTAAAGCAGCAGTCTGTTACTTAATACAGATCCAATATGTTTACAGTGTAAAGCTGCAGTATGTTACTTAATACAGATCCAATATGTTTACAGTGTAAAGCTGCAGTCTGTTACTTAATACAGATCCAATATGTTTACAGTGTAAAGCAGCAGTATGTTACTTAATACAGATCCAATATGTTTACAGTGTAAAGCTGCAGTCTGTTACTTAATACAGATCCAATATGTTTACAGTGTAAAGCTGCAGTCTGTTACTTAATACAGATCCAATGTGTTTACAGTGTAAAGCAGCAGTCTGTTACATAATACAGATCCAATATGTTTACAGTGTAAAGCTGCAGTCTGTTACTTAATACAGATCCAATATGTTTACAGTGTAAAGCTGCAGTCTGTTACTTAATACAGATCCAATATGTTTACAGTGTAAAGCTGCAGTCTGTTAATACAGATCCAATATGTTTACAGCGTAAAGCTTTATTCTGGAACATTCTAATGCCTTGATTTTATCTGAAATACACAGTGAAATGATTGAAAACTTTATCGAGTTCACCTAGCCAGATTGGAAACATTTGTTGTGATGTTGTGTAGAAAGAAAGACACAACGTTACAATTTAAAATGACTGAAATTGTATAAATTATATGTATTGTTAGTTTTGGATATTGTCTGGACCTATATAACTAAGACTATTTTCTAAGTAAGAGAAGATGTATCCTTTAATATTTAGTCTGTTCTCGAGATGAGTGTCATGTACAGTTTTACTACAAGATATGAATTGCCACAATGATGTTTGTTCTTAAAATTATGTATTTTATTAAAAACAAAAATGAAGGAAATAGTTATCTTCAAAAATAAATGTAGGTTTCATTTTTCAAGGTTTTGGATTTTCTCTTTTTTCACGTTTTCGGCTCTCTAAAAAAATAATCACACTTTTCTAGAAAAACAAAAACAACCAAATTTGATGTTTTAAGTCCACAACAACGCATAAACCACGCCATGAGGTCTGGGGAGGAATCTGAGAAATTTTTATTTTTGGGATAGTCCTTTAACCCTAGAGTCTAAGCAAGGGGGGGGGGGGGGGGTTCTAAGCTAACATATGTAATTGTTTTAAGTTAGCTATAATGATCCTTGGTATGACTATTTGACTTTGAATTTTAAGACCCCTTAAGGTGTTAATGAATACATAACCTTATTAGATGAAACATTGAATTTGGCATTACTGCTATTAGCCAATAGAAACACATTGAATAACAGACAGTCCTTACTGCTATTAGCCAATAGCAACACATTGAATAACAGATAGTCCTTACTGCTATTAGCCAATAGAAACACATTGAATAACAGATAGTCCTTACTGCTATTAGCCAATAGAAACACATTGAATAACAGATAGTCCTTACTGCTATTAACCAATAGAAACACATTGAATAACAGACAGTCCTTACTGCTATTAGCCAATAGAAACACATTGAATAACAGTCCTTACTGCTATTAGCCAATAGAAACACATTGAATAACAGATAGTCCTTACTGCTATTAGCCAATAGAAACACATTGAATAACAGATAGTCCGTACTGCTATTAGCCAATAGAAACACATTGAATAACAGATAGTCCTTACTGCTATTAACCAATAGAAACACATTGAATAACAGACAGTCCTTACTGCTATTAGCCAATAGAAACACATTGAATAACAGATAGTCCTTACTGCTATTAGCCAACAGAAACACATTGAATAACAGTCCTTACTGCTATTAGCCAATAGAAACACATTGAATAACAGACAGTCCTTACTGCTATTAGCCAACAGAAACACATTGAATAACAGATAGTCCTTACTGCTATTAGCCAATAGAAACACATTGAACAACAGATAGTCCTTACTGCTATTAGCCAATAGAAACACATTGAATAACAGACAGTCCTTACTGCTATTAGCCAATAGAAACACATTGAATAACAGATAGTCCTTACTGCTATTAACCAATAGAAACACATTGAATAACAGACAGTCCTTACTGCTATTAGCCAATAGAAACACATTGAATAACAGTCCTTACTGCTATTAGCCAATAGAAACACATTGAATAACAGATAGTCCTTACTGCTATTAGCCAATAGAAACACATTGAATAACAGATAGTCCTTACTGCTATTAACCAATAGAAACACATTGAATAACAGATAGTCCGTACTGCTATTAGCCAATAGAAACACATTGAATAACAGATAGTCCTTACTGCTATTAACCAATAGAAACACATTGAATAACAGATAGTCCTTACTGCTATTAGCCAACAGCAACACATTGAATAACAGACAGTCCTTACTGCTATTAGCCAATAGAAACACATTGAATAACAGATAGTCCTTACTGCTATTAGCCAATAGAAACACATTGAATAACAGACAGTCCTTACTGCTATTAGCCAATAGAAACACATTGAATAACAGATAGTCCTTACTGCTATTAGCCAATAGAAACACATTGAATAACAGATAGTCCTTACTGCTATTAGCCAATAGAAACACATTGAATAACAGTCCTTACTGCTATTAGCCAATAGAAACACATTGAATAACAGACAGTCCTTACTGCTATTAGCCAATAGAAACACATTGAATAACAGATAGTCCTTACTGCTATTAGCCAATAGAAACACATTGAATAACAGACAGTCCTTACTGCTATTAGCCAATAGAAACACATTGAATAACAGACAGTCCTTACTGCTATTAGCCAATAGAAACACATTGAATAACAGATAGTCCTTACTGCTATTAACCAATAGAAACACAATGAATAACAGATGGTCCTTACTGCTATTAGCCAATAGAAACACATTGAATAACAGACAGTCCTTACTGCTATTAGCCAATAGAAACACATTGAATAACAGATAGTCCTTACTGCTATTAACCAATAGAAACACATTGAATAACAGACAGTCCTTACTGCTATTAACCAATAGAAACACATTGAATAACAGTCCTTACTGCTATTAGCCAATAGAAACACATTGAATAACAGATAGTCCTTACTGCTATTAGCCAATAGAAACACATTGAGGGGGGGGGGGGGGGGGGGGGGTTACAACCAACCACAACCTTCCTGACAAGTTTGGATGACGACACGTAGGGGGCCTCCTGATTCAAAAACGGACAAACTTGCAATTTGTTGTTGTGGTTGAACATGCAATTTGTTCAACATGATAACAAACCCTGGATTGCTGATGCTACATGTATTGGACTTTGAGAGGCTTTGAAGCCTCTATGGTCGGCCATATTGGCACCCCGCCATAGGATTGAATAGAATTGTACAGTATCAATTAAATGTTTCAAGGACAAAATGGCATGTATTTAAGGGCAGGGCGCTGGACACTGCGTATCTGTTATATTGCCATGCTGGCATTGTTCGCTCTCTTTTCATGTCCTGACAGTGAATAAGTAGCTGTGATTGTTTTTATCAGAGTTATCTGGCGTAGGCTACGACCAGACTGTGGCCTGTGAGTTTGGAGTCAATAAACCGTCCACTCGAGAACTGCAATGTGGCCATTCACTCGTTTCTGATCTATGTGGTCATAACAGTGGGTAAAAGTAGTACTGACGCCTATAAATCATTGATAATCACTTGTGTCAACATGTGTCGCCAATTCAAGCGGTGTCGGCCAACATTAGCCTAAACTCCATGAACATGAATTTATCGTTATGAAAATAAATGCTACTGACCGATCTTGTAGTTCACCGTACTTCAAACCAATCTGTTGACATTCTGCAAGGGCCACGGACACGGCTTTCCCCGATTTCAGTGGGTGAATGAGCAGCTGTGACACAACTCCCACACGGACAACTTTCTCCGGTTTGAGAAAATACTTATAGCCAAGTCCCAGTCCGACAACAGTAAGACCAGCACCTCCAGCCAACAGCAGGGCTTTCTTATTCTCTGTGAACGCATTCATTAACACTTCTTTAAAGTACATCTTTACTTTTCAAACGGCTCAGATGGACATTGAACCAGAGATTTTTTTGTCTTATTGAACTTGTCAGTGAAGGGGCTGTTCTATGATGACGTCAGATATACAGGACTAGTTCGTGGGCGCCGAATTGAATAAAGGACGAGTTCCTGGGTCCTGAATTGAATAAAGGACGAGTTCCTGGGTCCTGAATTGAATAAAGGACGAGTTCCTGGGTCCTGAATTGAATAAAGGACGAGTTCCTGGGTCCTGAATTGAATAAAGGACTAGTTCCTGGGTCCTGAATTGAATAAAGGACGAGTTCCTGGGTCCTGAATTGAATAAAGGACGAGTTCCTGGGTCCTGAATTGAATAAAGGACGAGTTCCTGGGTCCTGAATTGAATAAAGGACGAGTTCCTGGGTCCTGAATTGAATAAAGGACGAGTTCCTGGGTCCTGAATTGAATAAAGGACTAGTTCCTGGGTCCTGAATTGAATAAAGGACGAGTTCCTGGGTCCTGAATTGAATAAAGGACTAGTTCCTGGGTCCTGAATTGAATAAAGGACGAGTTCCTGGGTCCTGAATTGAATAAAGGACGAGTTCCTGGGTCCTGAATTGAATAAAGGACTAGTTCCTGGGTCCTGAATTGAATAAAGGACGAGTTCCTGGGTCCTGAATTGAATAAAGGACGAGTTCCTGGGTCCTGAATTGAATAAAGGACTAGTTCCTGGGTCCTGAATTGAATAAAGGACTAGTTCCTGGGTCCTGAATTGAATAAAGGACGAGTTCCTGGGTCCTGAATTTTATGAATGGACCATTGAAGGTGCTGAAGTTGGAAGACTATCAGGTTGTTATTATAACATTATTTGTACACAATAATTATACATATACACAGTGGTGTAAAGTACTTAAGTACAAATACTTTAAAGTACTACTTAAATCGTTTTTGGGGGGTATCTGTACTTTACTTTACTATTTCTATTTTTTTTTACAACTTTTACTTTTACTTCACTACATTCCTAAAGAAAGTAGTGTACTTTTTACTCAATACATATTCCCCTGACACCCAAAGTACTTGTTACATTTTGAATGCTTAGTAGGACAGGAAAATGGTCTAATGCACACACTTATCAAGAGAACATCCCTGGTCCTCCTGCCTCTGATCTGGACGACTCACTAAACACACATGCTTCATTTGTAAATGATGTCTGAATGTTGGAGTGTGCCCCTGGCTTTACGTTAAAAAAATAACATTTGAAATGATGTGTACTTTTACTTTTGATACTTAAGTATATTTAAAACCAAATACTTTTAGACTTTTACTCAAGTAGTATTTTACTGGGCGACTTTCACTTTAACTTGAGTCATTTTCTATTAAAGTATCTTTACTTTTACTAAAGTATGACAATTGGGTACTTTTTCCCACCACTGCATATACATTGTATTTATACTCTTTAATACAAGCAGCAAAAAAAAATACCTAATATAGTCAAGGCAGTGATGATTAGAAGACTTCCTGTGATGATGTAATGTCATCTCTGACCATCCCATTGAAACTCTTTCTGTCAGCAGAAAACTGCAGATGGTCACTACTGTACTGTATGCCTGCTATGGTAATCTGGTTCACAGTCACCTCTGCCCACAATAGACTGTCCTAATATGGTCAAGGCAGTTGTAAGGCCTGGGTGTCGGAGTGTGAAGGAAAAAGCGCAGGAGCAGGTCGGTACACCTATGACAACATCCAGCTCAAAGTGCAGGGCGCGAAATTCAAAAAAATATTTTTTTAAAATATTTAACTTTCACACATTAACAAGTCCAAGACACCAAATGAAAGATACAGATCTTGTGAATAAAGCCACCATTTCAGATTTTTAAAATGTTTTACAGGGAAGACAAAATATGTAAATCTATTAGCTAACCACGTTAGCAAAAGACACCACTTTTCTAACTCCATCAGTTTCTTACTCCATCAGGTGCTATCACCAATTCGGCCAAATAAAGATATTGATAGCCACTAACCAAGAAAAAACCTCATCAGATGACAGTCTGATAACATATTTATTGTATAGGATAGGTTTTGTTAGAAAAATGTGCATATTTCAGGTATAAATCATAGTTTACAATTGCACCCACCATCACAACTCGACTAGAATAAATACAGAGAGCAACGAGAATTACCTAATTACTAATCATAAAACATTTCTTAAAAATACACAGCTCACAGCAATGGAAAGACACAGATCTTGTGAATTCAGACAATATTTCAGATGTTCTAAGTGTTTTACAGCGAAAACACAATAAATCGTTATATTAGCATACCACATGTGCAAACGTTACCCGATCATTGATTCAAGCCAAAGAGAGCGATAACGTAATCATCGCCAAAATATATTAATTTTTTCACTAACCTTCTCAGAATTCTTCCGATGACACTCCTGTAACATCATATTACAACATACATATAGAGTTTGTTCGAAAATGTGCATATTTAGCCACAAAAAAACGTGGTTATACAATGACAATACTAGCAAAACTAGCCTGAAAATGTCGGGCGCCATCTTTAACAGTGATCTTGTCTCATGCATAACTATTCATAAACTTGACTAAAAAAATATAAGTTGGACAGCTATCGAAAGACAAATTAGTTCTTAATGCAATCGCTGAATTACATTTCTAAAATTATCCTTACTGTGCAATACAGGGTTCGCCAAGCGAAGCTATACCAAAGAAAATGGCGGAATATGCGTTTAAAATTTTTCGACAGAACAACGATTTATCATCTTAAATATTTCTTACTATGAGGTGATCTTCCATCAGAATCTTGGGCAATGTATCCTTTCTTGGGTCTAATCTTCTTTTGGTCGAAAGATGTCCTCTTGTCCGTCGAAATGCCCACTAACGTTCGACCGGGACCCCGAAATGTGCCCGGCGCTTCAAAGTGCAACACAAAGCAATGCCTCAAAATCGCACTAAACGGATATAAATTGCTATAAAACGGTTTAAATTAACTACCTTATGATGTTTTTAACACCTATAACGAGTAAAAACATGACCGGCGAAATATTACTGGCTAAACCCAAGCTTGGAAAGAGAGCAGGTCCGACGTACATCGTGCGTCAGGCGCAGCAGGAAAAGAACGGTACATCCGGTCTTTGGCCTTTTATACAGGCCCTGATTGCGCAATCGACTCCATTCAAATTGTCACATTACATTACATTTAAGTCATTTAGAGGAAGGCGTAGGCAGTGTTTGTAGCATCATAGCATTCACAGGGACTTATGAACTGACCTGGGAGCAGGGGCCAAGATTTCTGAAATCTCACTCCATATCAGGAAAAGTGCTGTAGAATGAGTTCTGTTCCACTCAGAGACATAATTCAAACGGCTATAGAAACTAGAGAGTGTTTTCTATCCAATAATAACAATAATATGCATATTGTACGAGCAAGAATTGAGTACGAGGCCGTTTGAAATGGGCACCTTAAACAGAGCTACTCAATACTGCCCCTGCAGCCATAAAAAGTTAATGAAACACGGACAAACTAGGCCACCCTACTAACACACTGGGTGTACACTAATAAACTACCCCAGACACGTGGGGAATGAATAATGTCCAGAAACATGAAGCACAAAACCAACACCAACTTACATACAAACAATCCCGCACAAAGAAACGTGTATGCCGGCTGATTAAATAAGCCCAACTAATTAACCCTCATACAAAACAGGTGCGCCCAATAAACACATAGGGAGGGGGAGAAAAGGATCAGTGGCAGCTAATAGGCCGGTGACGACGACCGCCGAACGCCACCCGAACGGGAAGGAGAGCCTGCCTCGGTCGAAGTCGTGACAGTACCCCCCCTCTGACGCGCGGCTCCCGCAGCGCGCCGACACCGGCCTCGAGGTCGACCCGGAGGACGAGGTGCAGGGCGATCCGGATGGAGGCGATGGAAATCCCTCAGCATAGACGGATCCAAAATGTCCCCCACCGGTACCCAGCACCTCTCCTCCGGACCGTACCCCTCCCAGTCCACGAGGTACTGCAGGCCCCTCACCCGGTGTCTCGAGTCCAGAATGGCCCGTATCTTGTACGCCGGGGTCCCCTCGATGTCCAGAGGGGGAGGAGGGACCTCCGGTACCTCACCGTCCTGCAGGGGACCAGCTACCACTGGCCTGAGGAGAGACACATGAAACGAGGGGTTAATACGATAATAGGAAGGGAGTTGTAATCGATAACACACCTCGTTTATTCTCCTCAGGACTTTGAAGGGCCCTACACACTGCGGACCCAGCTTCCGGCAGGGCAAGCGGAGGGGCAGGTTTCGGGTCGAGAGCCAGACCCTGTCCCCCGGTACAAACACGGGGGCCTCACTGCGGTGGCGGTCAGCACTCCTCTTCTGCCGTCCACTAGCTTGTTGAAGTGATTCCTGGACGGCTCTCCATGTCTCCTTGGAGCGCTGCACCCATTCCTCCACCGCAGGAGCCTCGGTCTGGCTCGGATGCCATGGTGCCAGGACCGGCTGGTACCCCAATACACACTGAAAGGGGGACACGTTAGTAGAGGAGTGGCGTAGTGAGTTCTGGGCCATTTCGGCCCAGGGAATGTATCTCGCCCACTCCCCTGGCCGGTCCTGGCAATACGACCGCAGAAACCTACCCACCTCCTGGTTCACTCTCTCCACCTGCCCATTACTCTCAGGGTGATAACCGGAGGTAAGGCTGACCGAGACCCCCAAACGCTCCATAAACGCCCTCCATACTCGGGACGTGAATTGGGGGCCCCGATCAGAAACAATGTCCTCCGGCACCCCGTAGTGCCGGAAGACGTGGGTGAATAATGCCTCCGCAGTCTGTAGGGCTGTAGGAATACCGGGCAACGGGAGGAGACGACAGGACTTCGAGAACCGATCCACAATCACCAGTACCGTAGTGTTCCCCTGAGACGGGGGAAGATCGGTCAGAAAATCTACGGACAGGTGCGACCAAGGCCGTTGTGGAACGGTGAGGGGTTGTAACTTCCCTCTAGGAAGGTGCCTAGGAGCCTTACTCTGGGCGCATACCGAACAGGAGGAAACATAAACCCTAACGTCTCTCGCCAAGGTAGGCCACCAATACCTCCCCCGAAGGCTCCCCACTGTCCTCTTCACCCCAGGGTGACCCGAGGAGGGTAGAACGTGAGCCCACCGAATCAATTTGTCCCGAACACCAAGCGGCACGTATTTCCGCCCCACCGGACACTGAGGAGGAGCGGGTTCCGCCCGTAACGCCCGCTCGATGTCCGAGTCCACTTCCCACACCACTGGTGCTATCAGCCTAGAGGCGGGAAGGATGGGAGTGGGTTCGGTGGGCCGATCGTCCGAGTCGTAAAAACGGGACAGTGCATCCGCCTTTACTTTCTGGGAGCCCGGTCTATACGTTAAGGTAAACTGGAATCGGGTAAAGAACATGGCCCACCTTGCTTGACGTGGATTCAGTCTCCTAGCTGCCCGAATATACTCCAGATTCTGGTGGTCGGTCCAGATGAGAAAAGGGTGCTTAGCCCCCTCAAGCCAGTGTCTCCACACCTTCAGGGCACTGACCACTGCTAACAACTCCCGGTCCCCCACATCATAGTTACGCTCCGCTGGGCTGAGTTTCTTCGAGAAGAAAGCACAGGGGTGGAGTTTTGGTGGCGTACCAGAGCGCTGTGATAGCACGGCACCTACCCCAGCCTCGGACGCGTCCACCTCCACTATGAATGCTAGAGAGGGATCCGGATGTGCCAACACGGGCGCATCCGTGAACAGCGCCTTCAACCTGTTGAAAGCTCCGTCCGCTTTTGCTGACCACTGCAAACGCACCGGACCCCCCTTCAGCAGTGAGGTAATAGGAGCTGCCACCTGGCCAAAACCCCGGATAAACCTCCGGTAGTAGTTGGCAAAACCCAAAAACCGCTGCACCTCCTTTACCGTGGTCGGAGTCGGCCAATTACGCACGGCCTTAATGCGGTCACTCCCTACCACCACGCCCGAGGTGGAAATGCGATAACCCAGAAAAGAGACGGCTCGTTTGGAGAACACACACTTCTCAGCCTTGACATATAGGTCATGCTCCAGCAGTCTACCAAGCACCTTGCGTACCAGAGACACATGCGCGGCGTAAGTGGCTGAGTAGATCAGAATGTCATCGATATAAACAACCACTCCCTGCCCGTGCAGGTCCCTGAGAATATCGTCTACAAAGGATTGGAAAACGGCTGGAGCATTCTTTAACCCATACGGCATGACGCAGTACTCATAATGGCCCGATGTGGTACTAAATGCGGTTTTCCACTCGTCTCCTTTCCGAATACGCACCAGACTATACGCGCTCCTGAGATCCAATTTTGTGAAGAACTGCGCTCCGTGAAATGATTCCATTGCCGTAGCAATGAGAGGTAGTGGGTAACTAAACCCCACGGTGATGGCATTTAGACCTCTATAATCAATACACGGACGCAAACCTCCCTCCTTTTTCTTCACAAAAAAGAAACTCGAGGAGGCGGGTGAGATGGAGGACCGAATGTACCCCTGTCCCAGAGACTCAGTGACATATGTCTCCATAGCCACCGTCTCCTCTTGGGACAATGGGTACACGTGACTCTTGGGAAGCGCAGCGTCTACCTGGAGATCTATCGCACAATCCCTTCCCGGTCGATAAGGTGGTAATTTAGTCGCTTTCTTTTTACTGAAAGCGATTGCCAAATCGGCATACTCGGGGGGAATGTACACCGTGGAACCCTGGTCTGGACTTTCCACCGACGTGGCACCGATGGAAACTCCCAAACACCTTCCAGAACACTCCTTTGACCACCCCTGGAGAACCCCCTGTTTCCACGAAATTTTAGGATTGTGCCGGGCCAGCCAGGGAATCCCTAGTACCACCGGAAACGCAGGCGAATCAATAATATAAAAGCTAATACGCTCCTTATGATTCCCCTGCGTCACCATGTCCAGGGGAACCGTGGTCTCCCTGACCACTCCTGACCCTAATGGCCGGCTATCTAGGGAGTGCACGGGAAAGGGAGAATCTATCGGCACAAGCGGAACCCTTAACCTAAGAGCGAGTCCGCGATCCATAAAGTTCCCAGCTGCGCCTGAATCGACTAGCGCCCTATGCTGGGAAGAGGGGAAAAATTTAAGAAAAAAAATCAAGACAAACATGTGACTAACAGGGGGTTCTGGGTGAGTTTGGTGCTGACTCACCTGGGGTGATCGAGAAGTGTTCCGCCTGCCATCTCGACTCCCAGACGGACCCCCCCAGCACCGATCGGCCGTGTGTCCTCTCCGACCACAGCTGGTGCTGGGAGAGCCTCCTCCTCCGGTACCCCTCTGCCCAGCCCCTCCCACCTCCATCGGAATAGGAGCGGAGGGACTGGGTGGTGGAACGTACAGGACCCTCTCAGAACGCCCGCGGGCAGCCAGCAGATTGTCCAGACGGATAGACATGTCAATCAGCTCATCCAGGGAAAGAGCGGTGTCCCGACATGCTAGCTCCCTGCGGACGTCCTCCCGGAGACACCGGTAGTGATCAATAAGGGCCCTGTCGTTCCACCCAGATCCTGCAGCCAGGGTCCGGAACTCCAACGCGTAATCCTGGGCGCTCCTCTTCTCCTGCCTAAGGTGGAACAGTCGTTCTCCCGCCGCTCGGCCCTCTGTAGGATGGTCAAATACGGCCCGAAAACGGCGGGTGAACTCTGGGTAGTGCTCCTTCGCTGAGTCTGGGCCATTCCAGACTGCGTTTGCCCACTCCAGAGCACGACCCGTGAGGCAGGAGACGAGGACACTCACCCTCTCCGCTCCCGAGGGAGTGGGTCTTACGGTGGCAAGGTACAGCTCCAGTTGGAGTAGGAACCCCTGGCACCCTGCCGCCGATCCATCATAATCCCTCGGGAGTGTCAGACGGAGAGCGCTGGAGCCGAGGGATGGAGAGTCCTGGGCTGGAGGAGCCGAAGGTGGAGAGAGGAGACCACTCCTCTCCCATCTGTCCATTCGCTCCATCATCGAATCCATCGCTGTTCCAATACGGTGGAGAACGGTGGTATGATGGAGCACCCGTTCCTCCATCGATGGGAGAGGGTTGGCCGCTGCTCCTGCTGACTCCATAGGTCAGGGTGGTGTGGGATTCTGTAAGGCCTGGGTGTCGGAGTGTGAAGGAAAAAGCGCAGGAGCAGCAATTGCAAAACAAATGCTCTTTACTGAAACACGGACAAACTAGGCCACCCTACTAACACACTGGGTGTACACTAATAAACTACCCCAGACACGTGGGGAATGAATAATGTCCAGAAACATGAAGCACAAAACCAACACCAACTTACATACAAACAATCCCGCACAAAGAAACGTGTATGCCGGCTGATTAAATAAGCCCAACTAATTAACCCTCATACAAAACAGGTGCGCCCAATAAACACATAGGGAGGGGGAGAAAAGGATCAGTGGCAGCTAATAGGCCGGTGACGACGACCGTCGAACGCCACCCGAACGGGAAGGAGAGCCTGCCTCGGTCGAAGTCGTGACAGCAGTGATGATTAGAAGACTTCCTACGGTGATGTAATGTCATCTCTGACCATCCCAGTGAAACTATTTCTGTCTTTGACATGAATACCAAAGTCTGTGGCCAAGCAGAAAACAGCAGATGCTCTCTTCATAGGGAGGCAAGATAGGGATTTGTCAAATGGATCCTCCGTCTGTTGCTGTTTTGTGCAGTAGTGCTTCCCAAGCTACTTTTGACCAGAGAATGGCACCCTATGCCCTCTATAGTACAACTACTTTTTGACCAGAACCCCTATGGAAGCCTATGGGCCCGGGTCAAAATAAGTGCACTATATAGAGAATAGGGTTGCCATTTGGGACTGCACCATTGGTCTAATGGCTGAAGGCAGAGTGTAGGGCACACAGCCAGCTCTCTCTATTTGGCTTGATGTTGAGATGGCAAGCAAACCTGATTACCAGGCAAAACCTAAACTGGTCACTACTGTACTGTATGCCTGCTATAGTAATCACAATAGCCTGGGTACCAGGTAAGACTATAAGCAACAAGGAATGACAAAATAATTGCTTGTTGAAAATATAACGTGACCAACTCTGATTGTACCCATGTACTGTTACTCTGATTGTACCCATGTACTGTAACTCTGATTGTACCCATGTACTGTACCTCTGATTGTACCCATGTACTGTTACTCTGATTGTACCCATGTACTGTAACTCTGATTGTACCCATGTACTGTACCTCTGATTGTACCCATGTACTGTAACTCTGATTGTACCCATGTACTGTAACTCTGATTGTACCCATGTACTGTACCTCTGATTGTACCCATGTACTGTAACTCTAATTGTACCCGTGTACTGTTACTCTGATTGTACCCATGTACTGTTACTCTGATTGTACCCGTGTACTGTTACTCTGATTGTACCCATGTACTGTTACTCTGATTGTACCCATGTACTGTAACTCTAATTGTACCCATGTACTGTTACTCTGATTGTACCCATGTACTGTTACTCTGATTGTACCCGTGTACTGTTACTCTGATTGTACCCATGTACTGTTACTCTGATTGTACCCGTGTACTGTTACTCTGATTGTACCCATGTACTGTACCTCTGATTGTACCCATGTACTGTAACTCTGATTGTACCCATGTACTGTAACTCTGATTGTACCCATGTACTGTAACTCTGATTGTACCCATGTACTGTAACTCTGATTGTACCCGTGTACTGTTACTCTGATTGTACCCGTGTACTGTTACTCTGATTGTACCCATGTACTGTAACTCTGATTGTACCCATGTACTGTAACTCTGATTGTACCCATGTACTGTAACTCTGATTGTACCCATGTACTGTTACTCTGATTGTACCCATGTACTGTTACTCTGATTGTACCCGTGTACTGTACCTCTGATTGTACCCATGTACTGTAACTCTGATTGTAACCATGTACTGTACCTCTGATTGTACCCATGTACTGTTACTCTGATTGTACCCATGTACTGTAACTCTGATTGTAACCATGTACTGTACCTCTGATTGTACCCATGTACTGTTACTCTGATTGTACCCATGTACTGTAACTCTGATTGTAACCATGTACTGTAACTCTGATTGTACCCATGTACTGTAACTCTGATTGTAACCATGTACTGTACCTCTGATTGTACCCATGTACTGTAACTCTGATTGTAACCATGTACTGTACCTCTGATTGTACCCATGTACTGTTACTCTGATTGTACCCATGTACTGTAACTCTGATTGTACCCATGTACTGTAACTCTGATTGTACCTATACTGTAAATCTGATTGTACCCATGTACTGGAACTAGTACAAAAAAAGCTTTGACATTTCCTTTACATTATGTTTTCTTGGTTTTAAAACTGTATTTTTACGTCCAGTTCATTTTGCCTTGCTAACATCAATAGCAAGTAGCAGTAGCTAGCTACCAGCCATCTTCAGTGTGCAGTTTTCGTCCCCTACGTTACTGAAAAATGTTGTTGACTTTGTGTTGAAAACCCCCTTTCATTCTCTGGGGAACACGGAAATAAAACCGAGGGTCGACCTCTACCTGAGATCAGTTTCATGATGAAGGATGAAACGGTGAGGGATTTCAATACCAACTGGTATCAAAAGTATAACGTTAGCTGGTTGACAGGGAGTCTTACATCAAGCCGCTTGTATTGCTGGCCTTGCCTGTTTTTTGGAAAGTCAGGCTTGGGGCGAAAGAGGGGTACAGTGACCTAAAGAACATCGATTGTTCAGCTAAACGCCAAAACAAAAGCAGGGAGCTTATTGTAACGACCCTGGGGTTTATATGCGCGGAAATCGACTCTTCCGCAGGAGCTTGCGTTTGCGGCACAGTCGATAGCGCGCCGGACCTCGGGCTCGAAGGTCGAAGGTTCGAGACCTGCTCCGTGCTGTTTCATTACATATAAACGCCCACATCAGATACAAGCTTCTTGGGGTAAAAAGCCGCATCAATCATGACTAAGATCTGCTTATTCAAACTGCGCAACACAACGAGAAAGTACAAAGAAACAGGGGATTGTCTCAAGCGGTTTATCAACACCACTGCGTTTTTTGGGGGGGGGGGGGACCTGAAATAATTGTCTTTTAGAGGACACGAGGAGAGGGAAAGTTCCTCTACCAAGGGCAACTACAAGGAGCTTGTAGCGGTAATAGCACGTTACGGCGCTTTACTTCCTGGACATATGGAACTACGTTCTACTGTCGTTTTTCGTAATCAATTCAATAGCTTCCATCGCATCATCCATTAAATTACTTTAATTAAATTAAAAATTTAAAAATATTTAAAAAAAAATCACGCGCGCTCAAGTAGGCTTTCCACTTTTTTATTTAGAAAAGATGGTAACACATAATCACTACCGGACAAAACACAAGCAACAACAAAAAAACGAATTACATAAATGTTGTAGCTGCCTAGGTCACACCTAAACTTTAGATATCTGACATGCTGTACAGAATGAAACACGAGACAATGTTTCAGTCTGATCGACTGTAGGCTACAAATAAGAGCAGCTGCATACAGACTATGTGCGCTGTCCATTTGGTCTTGAGTATCTCATTGGTAAACGTTATGTATTTGATCTCAGGTAGAGGTCGACCCATCTGTGTGTCAGGAGAAAATATGAATGTGATCAAATTTTGTTTATATTCTTAATTGGGCTGGCTCGGCTGCCTATACGTTTTCAATTAAAAAATATGAACTGGAATGTATCAGTCCACATAATAGTGATGACAGATGTGAGTTAATTAAGCAATAAGGCCTGAGGGGGTGTGGTATATGGCCAATATACAACAGCTAATGGTTGTTCTTAAGCACGATGCAATGCGGAGTGCCTGGGTACAGCCCTTAGCCCGTGGTACATTGGCCATATACCACAAACACGTGAGGTGCTTTATTGCTATTATAAACTGGTTACCAACTTAATTAGAGCATTTAAAAAGATGTGTTTTGTCATACCCGTGGAATAAGGTCTGATATACTACGGCTGTCATCCAATCAGCATTCAGGCCTTGAACCACCCAGTTTATAATGTTGTATAAGTCCAACAGTTGCATAGGCCTGCATGATGCAAACATGCATAACGCTCAGCCCTGTGAGTTATATTGTCTATCAGTTGTTGTCTGTGTGTCTGGGTAGAAGAAATACCCCTCCTAATCTAGTCTAAATATAATTTATATGAACCAATATGTCACGAATCCCGCCGAGGATGGTGCCTCTTCCTGTTCGGGCGGCGCTCGGCGGTCGTCGTCACCGGCCTACTAGCTGCCATCGATTCCCGTCTTTTTGTTTTCTGTTATTTGGTGTTGGTATTTAGGTGGAAGCTATTTTCCGGACAGTTTAGTCCTGTGTGTTTGGACTAGGATTTTTTCATGCGCCCGTTGTGTTGGGCATGACCGTTGTTACTGTTGACAGGAATAAAAATCCACGTCCTGAACTAACCTGCTCTCTGCGCTTGACTCATCCACCCAGTACTCCTAGAAGCTCTGACACAATATAAGGTATTGTAGCTGCAGTTTGACAGGGTTTTCGCCCCAGTTTTTTTAAACCATGTGACCTGATTTAGGGAAAAGGCCCTTTAATAAAACCTTTTTACAACTGATTAATCACTGTCATACCTCATCCTGTGGCGTTCTGCATTAGCATCGAATAGCCCCCGTGATATGCAACTTTTCAGGGAAGTTAGGAACCAATATACTCAGTCAGTTAGGAAAGCTAAGGCTAGCTTTTTCAAACAGAAATTTGCATCCTGTAGTACTAATTCTCGAAAGGTTCTGGGACACTGTAAAGTCCATGGAGAATAAGAGCACCTCCTTCCAGCTGCCCACTGCACTGAGGATAGGAAACACTGTCACCACCGATAAATCCACTATAATTGAGAATTTCAATAAGCATTTTTCTACGGTCATGCTTTCCACCTGGCTACCCCTACCCCGGTCAACAGCCCTGTACCCCCCACAGCAACTCGCCCAAGCCTCCCCACTTCTCCTTCACCCAAATCCAAATAGCTGATGTTCTGAAAGAGCTGCAAAATCTGGACCCTTACAAATCAGCAGGGTTAGACAATCTGGACCCTCTCTTTCTAAAATTACCTGCCGAAATTGT
The DNA here is from genome assembly GCF_016432855.1 of Salvelinus namaycush. Classification (NCBI taxonomy): domain Eukaryota; kingdom Metazoa; phylum Chordata; class Actinopteri; order Salmoniformes; family Salmonidae; genus Salvelinus; species Salvelinus namaycush. The sequence continues at coordinate 91,137 of NW_024057842.1, forward strand.
TGCAACCCCTATTACTAGCCTGTTCAACCTCTCTTTCGTATCGTCTGAGATTCCCTAAAGATTGGAAAGCAGGTCATCCCCCTCTTCAAAGGGGGAGACACTCTAGACCCAAACTGTTACAGACCTATATCTATCCTACCCTGCCTTTCTAAGGTCTTCGAAAGCCAAGTTAACAAACAGATTACCGGCCATTTCGAATCCCACCACACCTTCTCCGCTATGCAATCTGATTTCAGAGCTGGTCATGGGTGCACCTCAGCCACGCTCAAGGTCCTAAACGATATCATAACCGCCATCGATAAGAGACAATACTGTGCAGCCGTATTCATCGACCTGGCCAAGGCTTTCGACTCTGTCAATCACCACATTCTTATTGGCAGACTCAACAGCCTTGGTTTCTCAAATGATTGCCTCGCCTGGTTCACCAACTACTTCTCAAATAGAGTTCAGTGTGTCAAATCGGAGGGCCTGTTGTCCGGACCTCTGGCAGTCTCTATGGGGGTGCCACAGGGTTAAATTCTCAGGCTGACTCTCTTCTCTGTATACATCAATGATGTTGCTCTTGCTGCGGGTGATTCCTTGATCTTCCTCTACGCAGACACCATTCTGTATACTTCTGGCCCTTCTTTGGACACTGTGTTAACTAACCTCCAGACGAGCTTCAATGCCATACAACTCTCCTTCCGTGGCCTCCAACTGCTCTTAAATGCAAGTAAAATTAAATGCATGCTCTTCAACCGATTGCCCGCACCCGCCCGCCCGTCCAGCATCACTACTCTGGACGGTTCTGACTTAGAATATGTGGACATCTACAAATACCTAGGTGTCTGGTTAGACTGTAAACTCTCCTTCCAGACTCACATTAAACATCTCCAATCCAAAATTAAATCTAGAATCGGCTTCCTATTTCACAACAAAGCCTCCTTCACTCATGCTGCCAAACATACCCTCGTAAAACTGACCTATCCTACCGATCCTCGACTTCGGCAATGTCATTTACAAAATAGCCTCCAACACTCTACTCAACAAATTGGTGCCATCCGTTTTGTCACCAAAGCCCCATATACTACCCACCACTGCGACCTGTACGCTCTCGTTGACTGGCCTTCGCTTCATACTCGTCGCCAAACCCACTGGCTCCAGGTCTTTGCTAGGTAAAGATCTACTGATCTACAAGTCTTTGCTAGGTAAAGCCCCGCCTTATCTCAGCTCACTGGTCACCATAGCAGCATCACTGGTCACCCCCAAAGCCAATTCCTCGTTTGGCCGCCTTTCAGTCCAGTTCTCTGCTGCCTATGACTGGAACGAACTACAAAAATCACTGAAGCTGGAGACTCATATCTCCCTCACTAGCTTTAAGTACCAGCTGTCAGAGCAGCTCACAGATCACTGCACCTGTACATAGCCCATCTATAAACAGCCCATCCAACTACCTCATCCCCATAGTATATTTATTTATTTATCTTGCTCCTTTGCACCCCAGTATCTCTACTTGCACATTCATCTTCTGCACATCTACCATTCTAGTGTTTAATTGCTATATTGTAATTACTTCGCCACCATGGCCTATTTATTGCCTTAACTCCCTTATCCTACCTCATTTGCACTCACTGTATATAGAGTTTTTGTTTTCTTTTGTTCTATTGTGTTATTGACTGTACTCTTGTTTATTCCATGTGTAACTCTGCGTTGCTGTATGTGTCACACTGCTTTGCTTTATCTTGGCCAGGTCGCAGTTGTAAATGAGAGCTTGTTCTCAACTGGCCAACCTGGTTAAATAAAGGTGAAAGGTGAAAAAGGCCCTACTCCCCCGATTGCTCCGTTTGGCTGGGTGACTCTAGGAAGAGTCTTGGTGGCTCCACCGTGTTCTTGGGGACCTTCACTACTGCAGACATTCTTTGGTGCCGCCAGTCTGCTTGCAGTTGTCAGTTATCATCAGGTATGTGGATGATCAGTGTTACGGCTTTCATATTCCTCCTCCTCGGATGAGGAGAGGCGAGAAGGATCGGACCAATACGCGGAGTGGTTAGTGTCCATAATTTATTAACATCGAACTGAACACTATATGAAGCAAGATAACAAATAGAAAATCAAACCGACAAACAGTCCCGTGTGGCACAACGACTACACGGAAGACAAACACCCACAAAACACACGTGAAACCCAGGCTGCCTAAGTATGATTCTCAATCAGGGACAACGATTGACAGCTGTCTCTGATTGAGAATCATACCCGGCCGAACACAAACATCCCAACATAGAAAATCACACATAGACAAACCCACCCAACTCACGCCCTGACCAACTAAATAAATACAAGAAAAAGGAAAACAGGTCAGGAACGTGACATAACCCCCCCCCCTTAAGGTGCGAACTCCGGGCGCACCACCATAAATTCTAGGGGAGGGTCTGGGTGGGCGTCTGTCCACGGTGGCGGCTCTGGCGCGGGACGTGGACCCCACCTTAACAATGTCTTTGTCCGCCTCCTTACTCGCCCCCGTGGCAGCTCCGGACTGAGGGGCAGCACCGGACTGAGGGGCAGCTCCGGACTGAGGGGCAGCTCCGGACTGAGGGGCGGATCCTGGCTGGCTGGCTCTGGCGGATTCTGGCTGGCTGGCTCTGGCGGATCCTGGCTGGCTGGCTCTGGCGGATCCTGGCTGGCTGGCTCTGGCGGATCCTGGCTGGCTGGCTCTGGCGGATCCTGGCTGGCTGGCTCTGGCGGATCCTGGCTGGCTGGCTCTGGCGGGTCCTGGCTGGACGGCTCTGGCTGGTCCTGGCTGGACGGCTCTGGCTGGTCCTGGCTGGACGGCTCTGGCTGGTCCTGGCTGGACGGCTCTGGCTGGTCCTGGCTGGACGGCTCTGGCTGGTCCTGGCTGGCTGGCTCTGACAGCTCCTGGCTGGCTGGCTCTGGCTGCTCCTGTTTGGCGGAAGACTCTGGCTGCTCCTGTCTGGCGGAAGGCTCTGGCTGCTCCTGTCTGGCGGAAGGCTCTGGCTGCTCCTGTCTGGCGGAAGGCTCTGGCTGCCCCTGTCTGGCGGACGGCTCTGACGGCTCGGGACAGACGGGCAGCTCTAACGGCTCGGGACAGACGGGCAGCTCTGACGGCTCGGGACAGACGGGCAGCTCTGACGGCTCGGGACAGACGGACAGCGCTGGGCAGGCAGGCAGCTCAGACAGCGCTGGGCAGGCAGGCAGTTCAGACAGCGCTAGGCAGGCAGACAGTTCAGACAGCGCTGGGCATGCAGGCAGTTCAGACAGCGCTGGGCAGGCAGGCAGCTCAGACAGCGCTGGGCAGGCAGGCAGTTCAGACAGCGCTGGGCAGGCAGGCACAGCTGTAGGGAGGAGACGGAGAGACAGCCTGGTGCGGGGGGCTGCCACCGGAGGACTGGTACGTGGAGGTGGCACCGGAATTACCGGACCGTGAAGGAGGACACGCGCTCTTGAGCACCAAGCCTGCCCAACCTTACCAGGTTGAATGGTCCCCGTAGCCCTGCCAGTGCGGCGAGGTGGAATAGCCCGCACTGGGCTATGCTGGCGAACCGGGGACACCATTTGTAAGGCTGGTGCCATGTACGCCGGCCCGAGGAGACGCACTGGAGGCCAGATGCGTTGGGCCGGCTTCATGACACCCGGCTCGATGCCCAACCTAGCCCTACCAGTGCGGCGAGGTGGAATAGCCCGCACTGGACTAAGCACGCGTACTGGGGACACCGTGCGCTTTACCGCATAACACGGTGTCTGACCAGTACGACGCCCTCTCACTCCACGGTAAGCATGGGGAGTTGGCTCAGGTATCCTACCCGGCTTTGCCACACTCCGCGTGTTCCCCCCCCCCAAGAAATGTTTGGGTCTGACTCTCGGGCTTCCGTGCTAGCCGCGTACCTTCATACCGCCGGTTCCTCTCTCCTCGCTGCCTCCAGCTGTTCCCATGGGAGGCGATCCTTTCCAGCCAGGATCTCCTCCCATGTGTAACAACCCTTGCCGTCCAAGACGTCTTCCCATGTCCATTCCTGTGTCTGTCTCTGCTGCTGTGGCTGCCCTTTTCCACTCCGCTTGGTCCTTTGGTGGTGGGTGTTTCTGTAACGGTCGTCATAGGGACAACTGCCTCTGATTGAGAATCATACTTAGGCAGACTGGGTTTCACGTTTGTTTTGTGGGTGTTTGTTTCCGTGTTTGTATTCGTGCCACACGGGACTGTTGTCGGTTGTATTCATTTTTGTTATTTTGTTTCATGTTAGTGTTCAGTTTAGCTTTAATAAATTATCATGAGCACTACCCACTCTGCGTATTGGTCCGATCCATGCTCCTCCTCGTCTGAGGAGGAGAACGACTATGACGACCGTTACAATCAGGACTTTATTCAGGAACGTTTCTTGGGCTACTTTGATCTGTCAAGTGGTCGAGATACGCAGTCAAGTGTTTGACTTCATGGAGAAACTTGTTGTTCAAACCTACGATGGCGCAGCTGAAATGGAATGTATCTGCTCTTTGTATTTCCAGCTAGCCAGGGCCGTGTTCTCAGGGCTCAGCATGTGGATCTCCCTGTTGACATTGGCCTGCCTGATCTATCCACTGGTGCTGGTGTCCTTCAAGCAGATGACAGAGTGGATCCAGAACTATGCATGCAGCCTGCAGGAGAGGACCGAGGACCTGAAGCGCCAGAGACAGCTGGCCGAGGACCTCCTGCACCAGATGCTGCCCAAGACCGTAGCCAAGCAGCTGAGACAGCAGAAGCACGTGGAGGCGGAGAGCTATGAGAAGGAGGGTTTGATTGATCTGAGCAGATTTGGGATTTCAGTTCCATCATGTCGATCAATTCCATTTCTTGCTGCGTCTTAATTTCCATATCCCATAACTCCTGTTCCCTGATTTAAGAGGTGATGACCACTCCACTACCATTGTCAACTCTGTCCCGACATGAACTGAAGCCACGTCTCATGTGCTCATTGAATGTTTCCTCTCCAAGCACTGTGAGTACACTTATCAATTGACTGTATGTAGAGTCAATCACATACACAACCACATTATTACACATCCATGAAATTACTCGTTGCTTGGACTAACTAATTCTTAGCTCTTTGGTCTATCTATGTAGTGTGTTGTGTTATTGTTTATTGTCTTCACAGTCAAATCCTGTCCTGCACTGGTCAAGCCTCTGAACACCTTAACTCATACCTCATACCCTCATTCAATCACTGCTGTGATCCCTTCCCAACACTGTGTAAGTAGCTCTCTCATTCCCATTCCCCATAATATTGTACTATAAATAAAATAATTACTCTGACGATTTTTGAAACACACTTTGACGTCGCCATGCGTTCCGATGCCGATCTCATGGGTCCCCCATCCTCCTTTTCTGGTCACCAGCCTCCATTGGTACAGTGACCAGACGGAAGCCACTTCTCAGTAAAAGGCACATGACAGCCCACTTGGAGTTTGGCAAAAGGCACCTAAAGGACTCTCAGACCATGAGAAACAAGATTCTCTAGTCTGATGAAACCAAGATTGAACTTTTTGTCCTGAATGCAAAGCGTCACGTCTGGAGGAAACCTGGCACCATCCCTACGGTGAAGCATGGTGGTGGCAACATCATGCTGTGGGGATGTTTTTCAGCGGCAGGTTTTGGGAGACTAGTCAGGATCGAGGGAAAGATGAACGGAGCAAAGTACAGAGAGATCCTTGATGAAAACCTGCTCCAGAGCGCTCAGGACCTCAGACTGGGGTGAAGGTTCACCTTCCAACAGGACAACGACCCTAAGCACACAGCCAAGAAAACGCAGGAGTGGCTTCATGACAAGTCTCTGAATGTCCTTGAGTGTCCCAGCCAGAGCCTGGACTTGAACCCGATCAAACATCTCTGGAGAGATCTGAAAATAGCTGTGCAGCAACGCTCCCCATCCAACCTGACAGAGCTTGAGAGGATCTGCAGAGAAGAATGGGAGAAACTCTCCAAATATATGTTATCCAAAAACCTGTTTTTGCTTTGTCATTATGGGGTATTATGTGTAGATTGACGAGGGGAAAAAACCATTTAATCAATTTTAAAATATGGCTGTAACGCAACAAAATGTGGAAATAGTCAAGGGGTCAGAATCCTTTCCCAATATACTGTAATACTCTTACAATCAGCAAAAGAAAAGACTGTCCTAATATGGTCAAGGCAGTGATGAGTAGAAGACTTCCTGTGATGATGTCATGTCATCTCTGACCTTCCCAGGGAGACTATTTCTGTCAGCAGAAAACAGCAGATGCTCTCTTCATAGGGAGGCAATACAGGGATTTGTTGAATGGGTCATCCTTCTGATGCTGTTTTTGGTCAAGGGTGCTTCCCAAAATGGCTCCCTATGCCTTATATAGTGCACTACTTTTGACCAGAGCCCTATGGAAGCTTAAACTGGTCCCTACTGTACTGTATGCCTGCTATGGTAATCTGGTTCACAGCCACCTCTGCCCACAATAGCCTGGGTACCAGGTAAGATTAAAAGCAACAAGGAAAATAAAAAGTGAATGGGTGGAATAATGTGACCAAGGCAAAAAAAACATTTGTTGGCTACCTCTGATTGTATCCATGTACTGTAACTCTGATTGTATCCATGTACTGTAACTCTGATTGTATCCATATACTGTAACTCTGATTGTATCCATGTACTGTAACTCTGATTGTATCCATGTACTGTAACTCTGATTGTATCCATGTACTGTAACTCTGATTGTACCCATATACTGTAACTCTGATTGTACCCATGTACTGTTACTCTGATTGTATCCATGTACTGTAACTCTGATTGTACCCATGTACTGTTACTCTGATTGTATCCATGTACTGTAACTCTGATTGTACCCATGTACTGTAACTCTGATTGTATCCATGTACTGTAACTCTGATTGTATCCATGTACTGTAACTCTGATTGTATCCATGTACTGTAACTCTGATTGTATCCATGTACTGTAACTCTGATTGTATCCATGTACTGTAACTCTGATTGTATCCATGTACTGTTACTCTGATTGTACCCATATACTGTAACTCTGATTGTACCCATGTACTGTAACTCTGATTGTACCCATGTACTGTAACTCTGATTGTACCCATGTACTGTAACTCTGATTGTACCCATATACTGTAACTCTGATTGTACCCATGTACTGGAACTCTGATTGTACCCATATACTGTAACTCTGATTGTACCCATATACTGTAACTCTGATTGTACCCATGTACTGTAACTCTGATTGTACCCATGTACTGTAACTCTGATTGTACCCATGTACTGTAACTCTGATTGTACCCATATACTGTAACTCTGATTGTACCCATGTACTGTAACTCTGATTGTATCCATATACTGTAACTCTGATTGTACCCATATACTGTAACTCTGATTGTACCCATGTACTGTAACTCTGATTGTACCCATGTACTGTTACTCTGATTGTACCCATGTACTGTAACTCTGATTGTACCCATATACTGTAACTCTGATTGTACCCATGTACTGTAACTCTGATTGTATCCATGTACTGTAACTCTGATTGTACCCATGTACTGTAACTCTGATTGTACCCATGTACTGTAACTCTGATTGTACCCATGTACTGTAACTCTGATTGTACCCATGTACTGTAACTCTGATTGTACCCATGTACTGTAACTCTGATTGTACCCATGTACTGTAACTCTGATTGTACCCATGTACTGGAACTCTGATTGTACCCATATACTGTAACTCTGATTGTACCCATGTACTGGAACTCTGATTGTACCCATATACTGTAACTCTGATTGTACCCATGTACTGTAACTCTGATTGTACCCATGTACTGTAACTCTGATTGTACCCATATACTGTAACTCTGATTGTACCCATGTACTGTAACTCTGATTGTACCCATATACTGTAACTCTGATTGTACCCATATACTGTAACTCTGATTGTACCCATGTACTGTAACTCTGATTGTACCCATGTACTGTAACTCTGATTGTACCCATGTACTGTAACTCTGATTGTACCCATATACTGTAACTCTGATTGTACCCATGTACTGTAACTCTGATTGTATCCATGTACTGTAACTCTGATTGTACCCATGTACTGTAACTCTGATTGTACCCATGTACTGTAACTCTGATTGTACCCATGTACTGGAACTCTGATTGTACCCATGTACTGGAACTCTGATTGTATCCATGTACTGTTACTCTGATTGTACCCATGTACTGTAACTCTGATTGTACCCATGTACTGTTACTCTGATTGTATCCATGTACTGGAACTCTGATTGTACCCATGTACTGGAACTCTGATTGTACCCATGTACTGTTACTCTGATTGTATCCATGTACTGTTACTCTGATTGTACCCATGTACTGTAACTCTGATTGTACCCATGTACTGTTACTCTGATTGTATCCATGTACTGGAACTCTGATTGTACCCATGTACTGTTACTCTGATTGTACCCATGTACTGTAACTCTGATTGTACCCATGTACTGTTACTCTGATTGTATCCATGTACTGTTACTCTGATTGTACCCATGTACTGTAACTCTGATTGTACCCATGTACTGTTACTCTGATTGTATCCATGTACTGGAACTCTGATTGTACCCATGTACTGTAACTCTGATTGTACCCATGTACTGTAACTCTGATTGTATCCATGTACTGTAACTCTGATTGTACCCATATACTGTAACTCTGATTGTACCCATGTACTGTAACTCTGATTGTATCCATGTACTGTTACTCTGATTGTACCCATATACTGTAACTCTGATTGTACCCATGTACTGTAACTCTGATTGTATCCATGTACTGTAACTCTGATTGTACCCATGTACTGTAACTCTGATTGTACCCATGTACTGTAACTCTGATTGTACCCATGTACTGTAACTCTGATTGTACCCATGTACTGGAACTCTGATTGTATCCATGTACTGTTACTCTGATTGTACCCATGTACTGTAACTCTGATTGTACCCATGTACTGTTACTCTGATTGTATCCATGTACTGGAACTCTGATTGTACCCATGTACTGGAACTCTGATTGTACCCATGTACTGTTACTCTGATTGTATCCATGTACTGTTACTCTGATTGTACCCATGTACTGTAACTGTGATTGTACCCATGTACTGTTACTCTGATTGTATCCATGTACTGGAACTCTGATTGTACCCATGTACTGTTACTCTGATTGTACCCATGTACTGTAACTCTGATTGTACCCATGTACTGTTACTCTGATTGTATCCATGTACTGTTACTCTGATTGTATCCATGTACTGGAACTCTGATTGTACCCATGTACTGTAACTCTGATTGTATCCATGTACTGTTACTCTGATTGTAACCATGTACTGTAACTCTGATTGTACCCATGTACTGTAACTCTGATTGTACCCATGTACTGTTACTCTGATTGTACCCATGTACTGGAACTCTGATTGTACCCATGTACTGTTACTCTGATTGTACCCATGTACTGTAACTCTGATTGTACCCATGTACTGTAACTCTAATTGTATCCATGTACTGGAACTCTGATTGTACCCATGTACTGTTACTCTGATTGTACCCATGTACTGGAACTCTGATTGTACCCATGTACTGTTACTCTGATTGTATCCATGTACTGTTACTCTGATTGTACCCATGTACTGTAACTCTGATTGTACCCATGTACTGTAACTCTGATTGTACCCATGTACTGGAACTCTGATTGTACCCATGTACTGGAACTCTGATTGTACCCATGTACTGTAACTAGTACAAAAAACGTAACATTTCCTTTACATTACAAGTTCAGATAAATCTATTTTTAATCTCTTCATACTGTTTAAAGCACATAACATACCAGACAGAGTACCACAACTCATATACTGTATATCCAATGTTGTTTAACTTCAGGTTAGGATTGCAAAATCTTCCAACTAAGATTTCTGGGAAACCTGGACATTTTTTTGGGGGGGGGGGGAGTTACTGGAACGTTTCAGCGTTAGTTGTGATGCAGTACATTGGCACAGGTTGGGTATGATGACACCTCAGAAAAGGGTCTGTTGGATAGCTAGAAGAGCAGTGTAGGACCTGGCCTGTCATCCGTGGTCCTGTGGTGAAACCACCTGTCCTGGGCGTAGGACTTGTCACTGCCTTGTTTCATCACAATGCTGTTGTTTCTGGTGCATTGTGGCAGCAGGGTAGCCTAGTGGTTTAGAGCGTTGAACTAGTAACCGAAAGGTTGCAAATTCAAATCAACGAGCTGACAAGGTACAACTCTGTCTTTCTGCCCCTGAACAAGGAAGATAACCCACTGTTCCCCGGGAGGCCGTCATTGAAAATAAGAATTTGTTCTTAACTGACTTGCCTAGTCAAATAAAGGTCAAATAAAATTTCAGACCTGGTTTGTACTAATCTCTTGTCGATGTAGTTTGCGGGATATTTTTTGGTTCTGTGTTGTCAAGATTAAGACTTGCACAAATCTAGTCAAATAAGCTAAATACGGTCGTACTTTGTGAATGACCGGATGAGAGCAACTTAAAGTGATGAGAAAAATTTACTAAAACTAAAAGTTACATAAACAGAAGTTATTAATACTTGGAGAGTTTAAAATAAACATTTTTTAATTTTAAATTGAAATTGATTAGATTATCAGAAATAAATGATTGCCTAGCCACAGTAATAATCATTCATAGTGGCGGAGCAGAATTATACAGAAAACGTACAGTACATGATTGTACTATATATAATAATATATAATATATATATTAATATATATCATTAACAATAGATTCAATTCATTAATATTTCTGCGCTACAACAGAGGAAACATACAGTACACAGAAGTGTTTATTGCTCCTCGGTGAACCTGACATCAGTGTGTCCGCTAACAGCTTCGCTTCCTCCACTGTCCCTGTCTCTTTACAGGACTAGTGGGGCTTGACAACATGCCAACCAGTAGTCCTCCTATATAGCCAAGGATTCGATTCGATAGCAGCACTGGTGACATTTTAAGCTAGCTGTGGAGTGAGCTTAGCTTACGGCACGTTCTTATCGCCGTTACAACAGCTGAGTGTCTGTTTCTGTGCAAGAGAACCAGTGGTGTAAAGTACTTAAGTAAAAAATACTTTCAAGTACTTCTTAAGTAGTTTTTTTGGTGGTATCTATACTTTACTTTATTATTTATATTTCTGACAACTTTTACTTTACTACATTGCTAATGAAAAGAATGTACTTTTTACTCCATACATTTTCCCCTGAAACCCAAAAGTACATTTTGACAGGAAAATGGTCCAATTCACACACTTATCAAGAGAACATCCCTGGTCATCTTTACTTCCTCTGATCTGGAGGACTCACTAAACACAAATGCTTCATTTGTAAATGATGTTGGAGTGTTGGAGTGTGCCCCTGGCTATCCCTCCCAAAAAATTATAATAATTGTGCCGTCTGGTTTGCTTAATATAAGGAATTTGAAATGGTTAACACTTTTACATTTACTTTTGATACTTAAGTATATTTAAAACCAAATACTTTTAGACTTTAGTCTAAAGTAGTATTTTACTGGGTGACTGTTACTTGAGTGATTTTCTATTAAAGTATCTTTACTTTTCCTCAAGTTTGACTATTGGGTACTTTTTCCACCACTGAAGAGGACTGCAGTGATTTTACCTAAACAGCCTGAGATTACAAGATGGCTGGTCTTTAATCATAACATAGCCCTTCTATCCAGTCTTTACAGTGAGAACAGACACTTCTTCTCCGGTCTTTACAGTGAGAACAGACACTTCTTCTCCGGTCTTTACAGTGAGAGCAGACACTTCTTCTCCAGTCTTTACAGTGAGAACAGACACTTCTTCTCCGGTCTTTACAGTGAGAGCAGACACTTCTTCTCCAGTCTTTACAGTGAGAGCAGACACTTCTTCTCCAGTCTTTACAGTGAGAACAGACACTTCTTCTCCGGTCTTTACAGTGAGAGCAGACACTTCTTCTCCAGTCTTTACAGTGAGAACAGACACTTCTTCTCCAGTCTTTACAGTGAAGCAGAGCAGACACTTCTTCTCCAGTCTTTACAGTGAGAGCAGACACTTCTTCTCCAGTCTTTACAGTGAGAACAGACACTTCTTCTCCGGTCTTTACAGTGAGAACAGACACTTCTTCTCCAGTCTTTACAGTGAAGCAGAGCAGACACTTCTTCTCCAGTCTTTACAGTGAGAGCAGACACTTCTTCTCCAGTCTTTACAGTGAGAGCAGACACTTCTTCTCCAGTCTTTACAGTGAGAGCAGACACTTCTTCTCCAGTCTTTACAGTGAAGCAGAGCAGACACTTCTTCTCCAGTCTTTACAGTGAGAGCAGACACTTCTTCTCCAGTCTTTACAGTGAGAACAGACACTTCTTCTCCGGTCTTTACAGTGAGAACAGACACTTCTTCTCCAGTCTTTACAGTGAAGCAGAGCAGACACTTCTTCTCCAGTCTTTACAGTGAGAGCAGACACTTCTTCTCCAGTCTTTACAGTGAGAACAGACACTTCTTCTCCGGTCTTTACAGTGAGAACAGACACTTCTTCTCCAGTCTTTACAGTGAGAGCAGACACTTCTATCCCAGTTCAGGTAGTCTATCCCAGTTCAGGTAGTCTATCCCAGTTCAGGTAGTCTATCCCAGTTCAGATAGTCTATCCCAGTTCAGGTGGTCTATCCCAGTTCAGGTAGTCTATCCCAGTTCAGATAGTCTATCCCAGTTCAGGTAGTCTATCCCAGTTCAGGTGGTCTATCCCAGTTCAGGTAGTCTATCCCAGTTTCTGTTTGGTGCTTAAAGGAATCTGACCTGATCACTGAGTCTCGACCAGGGATCCCTGAG
>NW_024057842.1:109001-208744 GCF_016432855.1 Salvelinus namaycush
GTCCCGGGTGTTACTAGGAGCATATGGATGTAGCGCTGTGCCAGGGTGTTACTAGGAGCATGTGGATCTAGCTCTGGTCCGGGGTGTTACTAGGAGCATATATATATAGGAGCATATATATATATATATATATATATATATATATATATATATATATATATATATATATATATATATATATATATATATATATATATATGCTCCTAGTAACACCCTGGACCAGAGCTAGATCCACATGCTCCTAGTAACACCCTGGCCCAGAGCTAGATCCACATGCTCCTAGTAACACCCTGGCACAGCGCTACATCCATATGCTCCTAGTAACACCCGGGACCAGAGCTACATCCATATGCTCCTGACAAGATGACCAAATAGGGCAAGACATCCCATATAGCTCTGGTCCAGGGTGTTACTAGGAACACATGGATGTAGCTCTGGTCCAGGGTGTTACTAGGAGCATGTGGATCTAGCTCTGGTCCGGGGTGTTACTAGGAGCATGTGGATCTAGCGCAGTGTTACTAGGAGCATGTGGATCTAGCTCTGGTCCAGGGTGTTACTAGAAGTATATATATGTAGCTCTGGTCCAGGGTGTTACTAGGAGCATGTGGATCTAGCTCTGGTCCAGGGTGTTACTAGGAGCATGTGGATCTAGCTCTGGTCCCGGGTGTTACTAGGAGCATATGGATCTAGCCATCTGGGCCATTGTTTATTATAGTCACACTTTACAATGTCTCCCTAGCCAATTTAATATTACATGGTAGTTAACACACACAGCAAATAGGCTACTACATGGTCAGTATCCTACAGTTGTTATACCTGTTTGTGGGATGCCAATTGCAAGCAGTTTAAACAGATCATGTTTCCACGCTTCATAAGTTGTGAAGCAACCTAACTTGCTATCTCTCGTGTCCCTCGTGTCCCTCGTGTCTCTCGTGTCCCTCGTGTCCCTGTTATCATTTAACACAAGCAGCCACGTCCTTTCCATAACAATTCACTGTTTAGCGCCTGACTGTCCTTGAGCTCAGGTCAAATTAAGTATTGTTGTCCAGTTCATTAATAGGCTCTACCTCAATAACAAAACATGTTGTCCAGTTCATTAATAGGCTCTACCTCAATAACAAAACATGTTGTCCAGTTCATTAATAGGCTCTACCTCAATAACAAACAGGGTTGTTCAGTTCATTAATAGGCTCTACCTCAATAACAAACAGGATGTCCAATTCATTAATAGGCTCTACCTCAATAACAAACAGGATGTCCAATTCATTAATAGGCTCTACCTCAATAACAAAACATGTTGTCCAGTTCATTAATAGGCTCTACCTCAATAACAAACAGGTTGTCTAGTTCATTAATAGGCTCTACCTCAATAACAAACATGTTGTCTAGTTCATTAATAGGCTCTACCTCAATAACAAAACATGTTGTCTAGTTCATTAATAGGCTCTACCTCAATAACAAAACATGTTGTCTAGTTCATTAATAGGCTCTACCTCAATAACAAAACATGTTGTCTAGTTCATTAATAGGCTCTACCTCAATAACAAAACATGTTGTCTAGTTCATTAATAGGCTCTACCTCAATAACAAACAGGGTTGTTCAGTTCATTAATAGGCTCTACCTCAATAACAAACAGGATGTCCAATTCATTAATAGGCTCTACCTCAATAACAAACATGTTGTCTAGTTCATTAATAGGCTCTACCTCAATAACAAACAGGATGTCCAGTTCATTAATAGGCTCTACCTCAATAACAAAACATGTTGTCTAGTTCATTAATAGGCTCTACCTCAATAACAAAACATGTTGTCTAGTTCATTAATAGGCTCTACCTCAATAACAAACAGGATGTCCAGTTCATTAATAGGCTCTACCTCAATAACAAACAGGATGTCCAGTTCATTAATAGGCTCTACCTCAATAACAAACAGTTTGTTCAGTTCATTAATAGGCTCTACCTCAATAACAAAACATGAAGAAATCAAACAAACTTGATTGATGTTTTTTAATTGAACAGTGTGAGGCCAAGATAATGATCGTCTTCCGATCATTACAGGCATAAGCACATGACAGGCATAAGATATCATAAATCATTATCAGTACAATCTTTATAGTCAATTGGTTCTCTTCAATATACAGCTGCAACCCAGACAAAATGCTGCTGTTGTTTAATGGACCAAATTAAATAAATAATACTACCCCTATTCCCTATGTAGTGATCGGGTTCTGGTGAAAGGAGTGCACTATAAAGGGGATAGGGTGGGTTCTGGTGAAAGGAGTGCACTAGAAAGGGGATAGGGTGGGCCCTAGTGAAAGGAGTGCACTAGCAAGGGGATAGGGTGGGTTCTGGTGAAAGGAGTGCACTATAAAGGGGATAGGGTGGGCCCTGGTGAAATGAGTGCACTAGAAAGGGGATAGGGTGGGTTCTGGTGAAAGGAGTGCACTATAAAGGGGATAGGGTGGGCCCTGGTGAAAGGAGTGCACTAGAAAGGGGATAGGGTGGGCCCTGGTGAAAGGAGTGCACTAGAAAGGGGATAGGGTGGGCCCTGGTGAAAGGAGTGCACTAGAAAGGGGATAGGGTGGGTTCTGGTGAAAGGAGTGCACTAGAAAGGGGATAGGGTGGGTTCTGGTGAAAGGAGTGCACTAGAAAGGGGATAGGGTGGGCCCTGGTGAAAGGAGTGCACTAGAAAGGGGATAGGGTGGGTTCTGGTGAAAGGAGTGCACTAGAAAGGGAATAGGGTGGGTTCTGGTGAAAGGAGTGCACTATAAAGGGGATAGGGTGGGCCCTGGTGAAAGGAGTGCACTAGGAAGGGGATAGGGTGGGCCCTAGTGAAAGGAGTGCACTAGAAAGGGGATAGGGTGGGCCCTGGTGAAAGGAGTGCACTAGAAAGGGGATAGGGTGGGTTCTGGTGAAAGGAGTGCACTAGAAAGGGGATAGGGTGGGTTCTGGTGAAAGGAGTGCACTAGAAAGGGGATAGGGTGGGCCCTGGTGAAAGGAGTGCACTAGGAAGGGGATAGGGTGGGTTCTGGTGAAAGGAGTGCACTATAAAGGGGATAGGGTGGGCCCTGGTGAAAGGAGTGCACTATAAAGGGGATAGGGTGGGTTCTGGTGAAAGGAGTGCACTAGAAAGGGGATAGGGTGGGCCCTGGTGAAAGGAGTGCACTAGGAAGGAGTGATACACAGCACCCCCTCTGATCAATACAACCTACTGAGTCATTTATTTACTTAAGTCATTGTGTAATCACATATGATTGGTAATCAATATATTTATAACGTGCATTCAATCATTCTTATTTTGGTATGTATAGATAGAGTCAGGGTCTGTGAAGACACTGACTACTTAGGAAGCTACCATAGTTTGAAAAATATGGCAATATAAAGTTCATTTTAACCACACACACACACAGACACACACACACACACACACACACACACACAGACACAGACACACACACACACACACACACACACACACACACACACACACACACACACACACACACACACACACACACACACACACACACACACACACACACACACACACACACACACGCATGTTAACAGTATGGTGTATCATTAAATCATGTGGAAATAATGATCATAGAAAACAACTTGCTCTTTTTCCCCTCCCAGCTATATCTATTGAAGAGACAAAACCACGTGTCATAAAATGAGGAAACAGTCATTTGCTCTTTAATAAGAATTCTTTCTTATCAGAGTTGTTTCATGATCAGTTATTTTTTATAAAAAAAAAAAAAGAAGGGCAACACTATCTCTGATCTAAAATGTTCTATGTTATCGTTTTGCTAATGTTATAAACTTGATCTCTCAGTCAGTGTGATGCTGTGCCTTTTCTCAATGAGATTACTGTAGGAGTTGGAGAGATTTAGGTACTGGCTAAACAGTGAGCGGTATTACTTCTACCAAAGCTTCCTACGGACCAACAAAGTACGTTTTCTTTTTAAAAAGTTTTCTCCAAGACCATTCTCTCTCCATCTCTCTCTCTCTCTCTCTCTCTCTCTCTCTCTCTCGCTCTCTCTCTCTCTCTCTCTTTCTCTCTCTCTCTCTCTGTCTCTATCTCTCTCTCTCTCCATCTCTCCATCTCTGTCTCTCTCTCTCTCCATCTCTCACTTACTCCATCTCTCTCGCTCTCTCTCGCTCTCTCTCTCTCTCTCTCTCTCTCCATCTATCTCTCTCTCTATCTCTCTCTCTCTCTCTCTCTCTGTGGTCTACAAGGATTCAAACTCGTCCACTCTCTGTTTGGTGTTGCCCATACGGATCTGCCGCAGGGTCTTGTACTTGTCCCGGCCAGCGCGGACGTTCTCCGTGTGTAGCAGGTCGTTCTGAGTCTTCATGGTGTCGTCTCTGGTCTCGGCCAGGTCAGCACTCAGGGACTGCAGACAGAAAGGGTTAAAGTAACTGCCCAGTAAAAAATCTCACTTTTAAAAGTTTATATTCTCTTAGCTCGTACACAAATAATGACTACAGCCCACAGGGCCCCAGAGACCACAGCCCACAGGGCCCCAGAGACCACAGCCCACAGGGCCCCAGAGACCACAGCTCACAGGGCCCCAGAGACCACAGCCCACAGGGCCCCAGAGACCACAGCACACCAGAGACCACAGCCCACAGGGCCCCAGAGACCACAGGGCCCCAGAGACCACAGCCCACAGGGCCCCAGAGACCACAGCCCCCCAGAGACCACAGCTCACAGGGCCCCAGAGACCACAACCCACAGGGCCCCAGAGACCACAGCCCCCCAGAGACCACAGCCCACAGGGCCCCAGAGACCACAGCGCCCCAGAGACCACAGCCCACAGGGCCCCAGAGACCACAGCTCACAGGGCCCCAGAGACCACAGCCCACAGGGCCCCAGAGACCACAGGGCCCCAGAGACCACAGCCCACAGGGCCCCAGAGACCACAGGGCCCCAGAGACCACAGCCCACAGGGCCCCAGAGACCACAGCCCCCCAGAGACCACAGCCCACAGGGCCCCAGAGACCACAGCTCACAGGGCCCCAGAGACCACAGGGCCCCAGAGACCACAGCCCACAGGGCCCCCAGAGACCACAGCCCACAGGGCCCCCAGAGACCACAGCCCACAGGGCCCCCAGAGACCACAGCCCACAGGGCCCCCAGAGACCACAGCCCACAGGGCCCCAGAGACCACAGCCCACAGGGCTCCAGAGACCACAGCTCACAGGGCCCCCAGAGACCACAGCCCACAGGGCCCCAGAGACCACAGCCCACAGGGCCCCAGAGACCACAGCCCACAGGGCCCCAGAGACAACAGCCCACAGGGCCCCAGAGACCACAGCTCACAGGGTCCCCAGAGACCACAACCCACAGGGCCCCAGAGACCACAGCCCACAGGGCCCCAGAGACCACAGCTCACAGGGCCCCAGAGACCACAGCCCACAGGGCCCCAGAGACCACAGGCCACAGGGCCCCAGAGACCACAGCCCACAGGGCCCCAGAGACCACAGCCCACAGGGCCCCCCAGCCCACAGGGCCACAGTTGGAACTGAGACTCACCATTAGTTGTGCCTGAATACGTTTGTTCTTCTCGGCCTCGGTGACACGCTCCTCCTCCTCCCGGTGGTCGTTGATGTCCTGCTGCTGCAGCTCAGCGCTGTACGTGCTGTTCTCCTCGCTTTCCTCCTGGTCGCTGTGGCTGCTGTGGCTGCTGTCAGGTGAGGGAGGGGCCGGGATGGCAGCGGGGGCGGCCATTACCAGGTGAAGCTCCTCCCTAGTCTTCAGAAGATCCTCCTGCACCTCCTTAGCCTGGCAGGAGAGAGAGAGAGAGAAAATGTTCAAATCTATCAATAATTCAATCAATCAATCAATCAAATTGATTCATAAAGCCCTTTTTGCATCAACAGCGGCTGGCTAGGATCGCTATGGTTTGGCTTTCACATTCAGTTGATCCCTCAGAGATGAGGTGTATGAGGTCATGCTGAAGGTGCCCAAGGGAAGGAGACTCACCCTGCTCTGCCATGTTTCGGCCTCTTCCTCCTGGATCCTCTTGGCCTCCTCCAACAGGGCGATCTTAGCAGTGTACTCTGCCAGCTCTGCAGTCTAGTGAGAGAGAGAGAAGGTGTCAGATCTTACCAGTGTTTTGCACCACCTTAACAACAATGACAAATGGTTTGATGAAGAATGCAAAAACCTAAGATTTTTTTTTTAGAAACCTGTCCAACCAAAAACATAGAGACCCAGAAAATCTGAGTCTACGCCTTCACTATGGTGAATCACTAAAACAATACAGAAATACACTACGGAAAAAGAAGGAACAGCATGTCAGAAATCAGCTCAATGTGATTGAAGAATCCATAGACTAACCACTTCTGGGAAAATTGGAAAACACCAAACAAACAACAACATGAAGAGTTATCTATCTAAAACAGATGTATGGGTAAACCACTTGTCCAATCTCTTTGGCCCTATAACAAAGAACAAACAGCAAAAACATATACATGATCAAATACAAATCTTAGAATCAACTATTAAAGACGACCAGAACCCTCTGGATTCTCCAATAACATTGAATGAACTACAGGACAAAATACAAACCCTCCAACCCAATAAGGTATGTGGTGTTGATGATATACTAAATGAAATGATAAAATATACGGACCACAAATTTCAATTGGCTATACTAAAACTCTTTAACATCATCCTCAGCTCTGGCATCTTCCCCAATATTTGGAACCAAGGACTGATCACCCCAATCAACAAAAGTGGAGACAAATTTGACCCAAGTAACTACCGTGGGATATGCGTCAACAGCAACCTTGGGAAAACCCTCTGCATTATCATTAACAGCAGACTCGTACATTTCCTCAATGAACACAATGTACTGAGCAAATGTCAAATTGGCTTTTTACCAAATTACCGTACAACAGACCACGTATTCACCCTGCACACTCTAACTGACAAACAAACAAACCAAAACCAAAATGCAAAGTCTTCACATGCTTTGTTGATTTCAAAAAAGCTTTAGACTCAATTTGGCATCAGGGTCTGCTATTCAAATTGATAGAAAGTGGTGTTGGGGGAAAAACATAGGACATTATAAAATCTATTCTGCCAGCTCTGCAGCCTAGAGAGTCGAAGAAGAAGAAGAGGGAGAAGAAGGCTGAGAACAGGTGAGTCGGGGCAGGGTGATGTCCTTGATGTTTGTATGTGTACTCTCAAGGAACCGGGAATAAATTACTTTGGGAATCGACTCCCAGCCCTAATTTACATAAAGACCAGAACATCAATCATTTATACAGAAGTTCTCCTGACTCATCCCAATGTCCTCACCAGCTGTTCCTGACTCATCCCAGTGTTCTCACCAGCTGTTCCTGACTCATCCCAATGTCCTCACCAGCTGTTCCTGACTCATCCCAGTGTTCTCACCAGCTGTTCCTGACTCATCCCAGTGTCCTCACCAGCTGTTCCTGACTCATCCCAGTGTCCTCACCAGCTGTTCCTGACTCATCCCAGTGTCCTCACCAGCTGTTCCTGACTCATCCCAGTGTCCTCACCAGCTGTTCCTGACTCATCCCAGTGTCCTCACCAGCTGTTCCTGACTCATCCCAGTGTCCTCACCTGCTGTTCCTGACTCATCCCAGTGTCCTCACCAGCTGTTCCTGACCCATCCTAGTGTCCTCACCAGCTGTTCCTGACTCATCCCAGTGTCCTCACCAGCTGTTCCTGACTCATCCCAGTGTCCTCACCTGCTGTTCCTGACTCATCCCAGTGTCCTCACCAGCTGTTCCTTACTCATCCCAGTGTCCTCACCAGCTGTTCCTGACTCATCCCAGTGTCCTCACCAGCTGTTCCTGACTCATCCCAGTGTCCTCACCAGATGTTCCCAGTGTCCTCACCAGCTGTTCCTGACTCATCCCAGTGTCCTCACCAGCTGTTCCTGACTCATCCCAGTGTCCTCACCAGCTGTTCCTGATTCATCCCAGTGTACTCACCAGCTGTTCCTGGCTCTCTAGCTGAATCACGGCCTGCCTGGCCAGCTCCTCTTTGGCCAGGAGAGCAACCTGTCTCTCAGCCTCCAGCCTGGCTGCATCCTCCTCCACCCTCCTCCTCTCCTCTTCCAGACGGATAGCTCTCTCCAGCTGCTCCTGCAGTTCTGTTTCAGACAGACAGACAGACATTATATTCAAGTACATACTGTAAATATATATATACATATATTCATATATACTGAACAAAAATATAAACGTAACATGCAACAATTTCAAAGATTTTACTGAATTACAGTTATAAAGAATATAAAGAAATCAGTCAATTGAAATAAATAAATTAGGCCCTAATCTATGGATTTCACATGACTGGCAATACAGATATGCATCTGATAGTCACAGATACCTTCAAAACAAAAGGTAGGGACGTGGATCAGAAAACCAGCCAGTATCTGGTGTGACCACCATTTGCCTCATGCAGCTCGACACATCTCCTTCACATAGAGTTGATCAGGCTGTTGATTGTGGCCTGTGGAATGTTGTCCCACTCCTCTTCAATGGCTGTGTGAAGATGCTGGATATTGGCGGGAACTGGAACACGATGTCGTACACGTCGATCCAGAGCATCCCAAACATGCTCAATAGGTGACATGTCTGGTGAGTATGCAGGCCATGGAAGAACTGGGACATTTTCAGCTTCCAGGAATTGTGTACAGATCCTTGTGACATGAGGCTGTGCATTATGCTGAAACATGAGGTGATGGCGGCGGATGAATGGCACGACAATGGGCCTCAAGATCTCGTCACGGTATCTCTGTGCATTCAAATTGACATCGATAAAATGCAATTGTGTTCATTGTCCATAGTTTATGCCTGCCCATACCATAACCCCATCACCACCATGGGGCACTCTGTTCACAAACATTGATATCAGCAAACTGCTCGCACACATGATGCCATACACATTGTCTGCCGTTGTTGGACATAATGCCAAATTCTCTAAAACGACATTGGAGGTGGCTTATGGTAGAGAAATTAACATAAAACATTTTGGCAACAGCTCTGGTGGACATTCCTGCAGTCGCATGCCAATTGTACGTTCCCTCAAAACTTGAGACATCTGTGGCATTGTGTTGTGTGACACAACTGCATATGTTAGAGTGGCCTTTTATTGTACCCAGCACAAGGTGCACCTGTGTAAGGATCATGCTGTTTAATCAGCTTTTTGATATGCCGCATCTTGTCAGGCGTGTGCGTACCAGGTGTGCAGGGAACAAGACAAAACAAATGGATACATGAAAAATGGAGCGGCGATGGCTAGAAAGCCGGTGACGTGGACCGCCGGACGCCACCCGAACAAGGAGAGGAGCCGACTTCGGCGGAAGTCGTGACACATCTGTCAGGTGGATGGATTTATCTCGGCAAAGGAGAAATGCTCACTAACAGGGATGTAAACAAATTTGTGCACAAAACATTTTTGAGAAATAAGCTTTTTGTGCTTCTGGAACATTTCTGGGATCTTTTATTTCAGCTCATGAAACATGGGACCAACACTTTACATGGTGCGTTTTATATTTTTGTTCAGTGTACAGTTGAAGTCGGAAGTTTACATACACTTAGGTTGGAGTCATTAAAACTCTTTTTTCAACCACTCCACACATTTCTTGTTAACAAACTATAGTTTTGGCAAGTCGGTTAGGACATCTACTTTGTGCATGACACTTTTTTCATTTTTCCAACAATTGTTTCCTGACAGATTATTTCACTGTATCGCAATTCCAGTGAGTCAGAAGATACTTTTGGTACCTGTTTCCTCCAGCATCTTCACAAGGTCCTTTGCTGTTGTTCTGGGATTGATTTGCGCTTTACACTGAGTTGACCGTGCCTTTTAAACAGCTTGGAATATTCCAGAAAATTATGTCATGGCTTTAGAAGCTTCTGATAGGCTAATTGACATAATTTGAGTCAATTGGAGGTGTACCTGTGGATGTATTTCAAGGCCTACCTTCAAACTCAGTGCCTCTTTGCTTGACATCATGGGAAAATCAAAGAAAATCAGACAAGACATACAAAAAACATTGTAGACATCCACAAGTCTGGTTCATTCTTGGGAGCAATTTCCAAACGCCTGAAGGTACCACGTTCATCTGTACAAACAATAGTACGCAAGTATAAACACCATGGGACCACGCAGCCGTCATACCGCTCAGGAAGGAGACGCGTTCTGTCTCCTAGAGATGAACACACTTTGGTGCGAAAAGCGGAAATCAATCCCAGAACAACAGCAAAGGACCATGTGAAGATGCTGGAGGAAACAGGTACAAAAGTATCTATATCCACAGTAAAACAAGTCCTATATCGACATAACCTGAAAGGCCGCTCAGCAAGGAAGAAGCCACTGCTCCAAAACCGCCATAAAAAAGCCAAACTACGGTTTGCAACTACACATGGGGACAAATATCATACTTTTTGGAGAAATGTCCTCTGTTCTGATGAAACAAAAATAGAACTGTTTGGCCATAATGACCATCGTTATGTTTGGAGTAAAAAGGGGGAGGCTTGCAAGCCGAAGAACACCATCCCAACCGCGAAGCATAGGGGTGGCATCATCATGTTGTGGGGGTGCTTTGCTGCAGGAGGGACTGGTGCACTTCACAAAATAGATGGCATAATGAGGGAGGAAAATGATGTGGATATATTGAAGCAACATCTCAAGACATCAGTCAGGAAGTTAAAGCTTGGTCGCAAATGGGTATTCCAAATGGACAATGACCCCAAGCATACTTCCAAAGTTGTGGCAAAATGGCTTAAGGACAACAAAGTCAAGGTATTGGAGTGGCCATCACAAAGCCCTGACCTCAATCCTGTATAAATGTTGAGGGCAGAACTGAAAAAGTGTGTGCGAGGAAGGAGGCCTACAAACCTGACTCAGTTACACCATCTCTGTCAGGAGGAATGGGCCAAAATTCACCCAACTTATTGTGGGAAGCTTGTGGAAGGCTATCCGACACGTTTGACCCAAGTTAATCAATTTAAAGGCAATGCTACCGAATACTAATTGAGTGTATGTAAACTTCTGACCCACTGGGAATGTGATGAAAGAAATAAAAGCTGAAATAAATCATTCTCTCTACTATTATTCTGACATTTCACATTCTTAAAATTAAGTGGTGATCCTAACTGACCTAAGACAGGGAATCTTTACTCGGATTAAATGTCAGGAATTGTGAAAAACGGAGTTTAAATTTATTTGGCTAAGGTGTATGTGAACTTCCGACTTCAACTGTATATATATTCATGAATTATGAATGATTAGACTCTGAAGGATACAGGAGGGTGAAGGTGGGGTACAGGAGGGTGAAGGTGGGGTACAGGAGGGCGAAGGTGGGGTACAGGAGGGTGAAGGTGGGGTACAGGAGGGTGAAGGTGGGGTACAGGAGGGTGAAGGTGAGGTAGAGGAGGGTGAAGGTGGGGTACAGGAGGGTGAAGGTGGGGTACAGGAGGGTGAAGGTGGGGTACAGGAGGGTGAAGGTGGGGTACAGGAGGGTGTAGGTGGGGTACAGGAGGGTGAAGGTGAGGTAGAGGAGGGTGAAGATGGGGTACAGGAGGGTGAAGGTGGGGTACAGGAGGGTGTAGGTGGGGTACAGGAGGGCGAAGGTGGGGTACAGGAGGGTGAAGGTGGGGTAGAGGAGGGTGAAGGTGGGGTACAGGAGGGTGAAGGTGAGGTACAGGAGGGTGAAGGTGAGGTACAGGAGGGTGAAGGTGGGGTACAGGAGGGTGAAGGTGGGGTACAGGAAGGTGTAGGTGGGGTACAGGAGGGTGAAGGTGAGGTAGAGGAGGGTGAAGGTGGGGTACAGGAGGGTGAAGGTGGGGTACAGGAGGGTGTAGGTGGGGTACAGGAGGGCGAAGGTGGGGTACAGGAGGGTGAAGGTGGGGTAGAGGAGGGTGAAGGTGGGGTACAGGAGGGTGAAGGTGAGGTACAGGAGGGTGAAGGTGGGGTACAGGAGGGTGAAGGTGAGGTAGAGGAGGGTGAAGGTGGGGTACAGGAGGGTGAAGGTGGGGTACAGGAGGGTGAAGGTGGGGTACAGGAGGGTGAAGGTGGGGTACAGGAGGGTGTAGGTGGGGTACAGGAGGGTGAAGGTGGGGTACAGGAGGGTGTAGGTGGGGTACAGGAGGGTGAAGGTGGGGTACAGGAGGGTGAAAGTGGGGTACAGGAGGGTGAAGGTGGGGTACAGGAGGGTGAAGGTGGGGTACAGGAGGGTGAAGGTGGGGTACAGGAGGGTGAAGGTGGGGTACAGGAGGGTGAAGGTGAGGTAGAGGAGGGTGAAGGTGGGGTACAGGAGGGTGAAGGTGAGGTAGAGGAGGGTGAAGGTGGGGTACAGGAGGGTGAAGGTGGGGTACAGGAGGGTGTAGGTGGGGTACAGGAGGGTGAAGGTGGGGTACAGGAGGGTGAAGGTGAGGTAGAGGAGGGTGAAGGTGGGGTACAGGAGGGTGAAGGTGGGGTACAGGAGGGTGAAGGTGAGGTAGAGGGTGAAGGTGAGGTACAGGAGGGTGAAGGTGGGGTACAGGAGGGTGAAGGTGGGGTACAGGAGGGTGAAGGTGGGGTACAGGAGGGTGTAGGTGGGGTTCAGGACGGTGAAGGTGGGGTACAGGAGGGTGAAGGTGGGGTACAGGAGGGTGAAGGTGGGGTACAGGAGGGTGAAGGTGGGGTAGAGGAGGGTGAAGGTGGGGTACAGGAGGGTGAAGGTGAGGTACAGGAGGGTGAAGGTGGGGTACAGGAGGGTGAAGGTGAGGTACAGGAGGGTGAAGGTGAGGTAGAGGAGGGTGAAGGTGGGGTACAGGAGGGTGAAGGTGGGGTACAGGAGGGTGAAGGTGGGGTACAGGAGGGTGAAGGTGGGGTACAGGAGGGTGAAGGTGGGGTACAGGATGGTGTAGGTGGGGTACAGGAGGGTGAAGGTGGGGTACAGGAGGGTGAAAGTGGGGTACAGGAGGTCTTGTGTGGCTCAGTTGGTAAAAGAGTGACACTAGCAACACCAGGGTTGCAGGTTCAATCCCCACTGGGATTATATAGTGAATAATATCTATTCACTTTACCCAGGGGAAGTGTAGGGGGTCAAGGCAAGCTATGCTCCTAGTTCAAAGGTTATCTTGATTATTCCTCTGTAATCAAAGATCTGACTGGATAATACACCAGTTTCAACTTCACTCAGCCTGATAAAGAGCAAGGCTATTGTCTCTCTAACTTATCCCAAAGTGTTCCCTTCCCCTCTGATTTGATATTTGGCTAAGAGATATGGTGGAACCTCCCACCGGTCTATGCCTCCACCAATCCAATGATTTTATATTATTGGGAAGTAGTGAACGAGTGTACACTTCAGGAGAAAGGAGATACCATTGGGACGCAACCCGAGTCTGAAGGGAAGCAAGTCAACATTTGATGGCAGTATCTCTACAGACAATAAAGTCTATGAATGATTAGACAATGAAGGAAGGGAGTCTCTGGCACACCCTGTCTTCCTATGAATGATTAGACAATGAAGGATGGAAGTCTGTCTGGAAATCTGTCTGGAAGTCTGTGGTGCACCCTGCCTTCCTATGAATGATTAGATTATGAAGGATGGAAGTCTGTCTGGAAATCTGTCTGGAAGTCTGTGGTGCACCCTGCCTTCCTTACCCATATTACATGTCCTTACCTCTCTCTGCCTTCTTGGTTGTCTCCTCAAACTGGTACAGCCTCAGCATCAAGTCCTGCTTCTCTCTCTCCATCTGATCCTTCTCTTTCTCCATGGCCTCCCGTTTCTTCTTCTCATTCTCCAGCTGGGCCCTGAAAACAGGAGTAGGGATTGTGACTCTTTATATTGGTATATCTTCGTCTGGTTCGACTCCTGAGACATGGAAGACACACAGTACAGACAGCAGTTCACAGATAAGGTGAAGGTGGAGTACAGGATGGTGAAGGAGGGGGTACAGGAGGGTGATGGTGGGGTACAGGAGGGTGAAGATGGGGTACAGAAGGGTGAAGGTTGGGTACAGAAGGGGGGAGGTGGGGTACAGTAGGGTGAAGGTGGGGTACAGTAGGGTGAAGGTGGAGGGTGAAGGTGGGGTACAGTAGGGTGAAGGTGGAGGGTGAAGGTAGAGTACAGGAGGGTGAAGGTGAGGTACAGTAAGGTGAAGGTAGAGGGTGAAGGTGGGGTACAGGAGGGTGAAGGTGGGGTACAGGAGGGTGAAAGTGGAGGGTGAAGGTGAGGTACAGGAGGGTGAAAGTGGAGGGTGAAGGTGGGGTACAGGAAGGTGAAGGTGGAGGGTGAAGGTAGGGTACAGGAGGGTGAAGGTGGAGGGTGAAGGTAGGGTACAGGAGGGTGAAGGTGAGGTACAGTAGGGTGAAGTTGGAGGGTGAAGTTGGGTACAGGAGGGTGAAGGTGGGGTACAGGTACAGGAGGGTGAAGATGACGTACAGTAGGGTGAAGGTAGGGTACAGGAGGGTGAAGGTGAGGTACAGTAGGGTGAAGGTGGAGGGTGAAGTTGGAGGGTGAAGGTGGGGTACAGGTACAGGAGGGTGAAGATGACGTACAGTAGGGTGAAGGTGAGGTACAGTAGGGTGAAGATAGGGTACAGGAGGGTGAAGGTGAGGTACAGTAGGGTGAAGGTGGAGGGTGAAGGTGGGGTACAGGTACAGGAGCAGGGATTGTAACTTATGAGAGACTGAAGACACACAGCCAGCAGTTCACAAGCATCATAAACACAATTATACAGTGAACGCCACTAGCTACGTTGGATAATAAAACTTGCAACACTTTTTTGCTTGTTTGCTGTAAAGCTTTTATATAAAGCTGTTACATAAAGGTTTGCTATAAAGCTGAGTGATGGAGCTGAAGAAATGTAACCACTCTGAAATTCATAGACTGAGCTGTGGATTCCACAGGGTCCATGAGGTAGTAAACACTCTACATTAAATAACAGTGACCTACAGAGCCTTTGGAAAGTATTCAGACCCCTTCTTGACTTTTTCCACATTTTGTTACGTTACAGACTTATTCTTAAATTGATTTAATAATGTTTTCTTTGTGAATCTGCGCACAATAACCCATAATGACGAAGCGAAAACAGGTTTTTAGACATTTTTGCAAATGTATAAAAAACAAAACAACAGATACCTTATTTACATACAGTACTGTTCAAAAGTTTGGGGTCACTTAGAAATGTCTGTGTTTTTCAAAGAAAAGCACATTTTCTGTCCATTAAAATAATATCAAATTGATCAGAAGTACAGTGAAGACATTGTTAATGTTGTAAATGACTATTGTAGCTGGAAACAGCTGATTTTTAATGGAATATCTACATAGGCATACAGAGGCCCATTATCAGCAACCATCACTCCTGTGTTCCAATGGCACGTTGTGTTAGCTAATCCAAGTTGATCATTTTAAAAGTCTAATTGATCATTAGAAAACCCTTTTGCAATTATGTTAGCACAGCTGAAAACTGTTGTTCTGATTAAAGAAGCAATAAAACTGGCCTTCTTTAAGACTAGTTGAGTATCTGGAGCATCAGCATTTGTGGGTTCGATTACAAGCTCAAAATGACCAGAAACAAAGACCTTTCTTCTGAAACTCATCAGTCTATTCTAGTTCTGAGAAAAGAAGGCTATTCCATGCAGGAAATTACCAAGAAATGAAGATCTCGTACAACGCTGTGTACTACTCCCTTCACAGAACAGCACAATCTGTCTCTAACCAGAATAGAAAGAGAGTGGGAGGCCCCGAGCAAGAGGACTGAGCAAGAGCACAACTGAGCAAGAGGACAAGTACATTAGTGTCTAGTTTGAGAAGCAGACACCTCACAAGTCCTCAACTAGCAGCTTCATTAAATAGTACCCGCAAAACACCAGTCTCAACGTCAACAGTGAAGAGGTGACTCCGGGATGCTGGCCTTCTAGGCAGAGTTGCAAAGAAAAAGAAAAGATTAAGATGGGCAAAAGAACACAGACACTGGACAGAGGAACTCTGCCTAGAAGGCCAGCATCCTGGAGTCACCTCACTGTTGACGTGGAGACTGGTGTTTTGAGGGTACTATTTAATGAAGCTGCCAGTTGAGGACTTGTGAGGCGTCTGTTTCTCAAACTAGACACTCTAATGTACTTGTCCTCTTGCTCAGTTGTGCACCGTGGCCTCCCACTCCTCTTTATATTCTGGTTAGAGCCAGTTTGCGCTGTTCTGTGAAGGGAGTAGTACACAGAGTTGTACGAGATCTTCAGTTCCTTGGAAATTTCTCACATGGAATAGCCTTCATTTCTCAGAACAAGAATAGACTGATGAGTTTCAGAAGAAAGTTCTTTGTTTCTGGCCATTTTGATCCTGTAATCGAACCCACAAATGCTGATGCTCCAGATACTCAACTAGTCTAAAGAAGGACAGTTTTATTGCCTCTTTAATCAGGACAACAGTTTTCAGCTGTGCTAACATAATTGTTAAAGTGTTTTCTAATGATCAATTAGCCTTTTAAAATGATCAACTTGGATTAGCTAACACAACGTGCCATTGGGACACAGGAGTGACGGTTGCTGATAATGGGCCTCTGTACGCTTATGTAGATATTCCATAAAAAATCTGCCGTTTCCAGCTACAATAGTCATTTACAAAATTAACAATGTCTACACTGTATTTCAGATCAATTTGATGTTATTTTAATGGACAAAAAAGGTGCTTCTCTTTCAAAAACAAGGACATTTCTAAGTGACCCCAAATTTTTGTATTCAGTATTCAGACCCTTTGCTATGAGACTCGAAATTGAGCTCAGGTGCATCCTGTTTCCATTGATCATCTCTTAAGATGTTTCTACAACTTGATTGGAATCCACCTGTGGTAAATTCAATTGATTGGACATGATTCGGAAAGGCACATACCTGTCTATATAAGGTCCCACAGTTGACAGTGCATGTCAGAGCAAAAACCAAGCTGTCAGAGCAAACAACTATCTCTGCAGCACTCCACCAATCAGGCCTTTATGGTAGAGTGGCCAGATGGAAGACACTACTCTGTAAAAAGGCACATGACAGCCCACTTGGAGTTTGCCAAAATGGCACCTAAAGACTCTCAGACCATGAGAAACAAGAGTCTCTGGTCTGATGAAACCAAGATTGAACTCTTTGGCCTGAATGCCAAACCGATCTAACATCTCTGGAGAGACCTGAAAATAGCAGTGCTGACAGAGCTTGAGAGGATCTGCAGAGAAGAATGGGAGGAACTCCCCAAATACAGGTGTGCCAAGCTTGTAGCGTCATACCCAAGAAGACTCAAGGCTGTAATCACTGCCAAAGGTGCTTCAACAAAGTACTGAGTAAAGGATCTGAATACTTATGTAAATGTGATATAAAATGTTTTATTTTTTATAAATGAGCAAAGATTTGTGGTCCTGTGTACAGGTCTATACAGGTGAAGGTGTGGTCCTGTATACAGGTGAAGGTGTGGTCCTGTGTACAGGTGAACAGGTGAAGGTGTGGTCCTGTGTACAGGTGAAGGTGTGGTCCTGTGTACAGGTCTATACAGGTGAAGGTGTGGTCCTGTATACAGGTGAAGGTGTGGTCCTGTGTACAGGTGAACAGGTGAAGGTGTGGTCCTGTGTACAGGTGAAGATGTGGTCCTGTGTACAGGTCTATACAGGTGAAGGTGTGGTCCTGTGTACAGGTGAAGGTGTGGTCCTGTGTACAGGTGAAGGTGTGGTCCTGTGTACAGGTGAAGGTGTGGTCCTGTGTACAGGTGAAGGTGTGGTCCTGTGTACAGGTGAAGGTGTGGTCCTGTATACAGGTGAAGGTGTGGTCCTGTGTACAGGTGAAGGTGTGGTCCTGTGTACAGGTGAAGGTGTGGTCCTGTGTACAGGTCTGTACAGGTGAAGGTGTGGTCCTGTGTACAGGTCTATACAGGTGAAGGTGTGGTCCTGTCTCTCACCTTTCCATCTGTTTCTGGTGTTTCTCCTCCCTGGCCTTAGTCTTCATCTGCTGCACCTCGATGTTGTCCGGCTTCCTGCGTTTCATGTATAGCTCATGGTTCCCCATGCACAGAGCCAGGATACGCTTATTCATGTCCGGCCGAGGGGCGTAGAACACAAAATCCTGAGAATATCAGTTGGGTTTTATTAAACCGCTCTCAATCTCAATCGCTCTCAATCTCAATCGCTCTCAATCTCAATCACTCTCAATCGCTCTCAATCTCAATCACTCTCAATCTCAATCGGTCTCAATCTCAATCGCTCTCTCTCAATCTCAATCAATCTCAATTGCTCTCTCAATCTCAATCGCTTTCAATCGCTCTCTCATGCTCTCTCAATCTTAATCGCTCTCAATCTCAATCGCTCTCTCAATCTTAATCGCTCTCAATCTCAATAGCTCTCAATCTCTCTCTCTCTCTCTCTCTCTCTCGCTCTCTCTCACACACACACACAGACACTTGTTTATACTCTCTCGGTCTCTGAAGTGGTGTACTGAACAAGACCTGAGGCTTACAGCAGTAACTTGACTGACATGAACAGAATATTCTACTAGAGGACTCACGGGAGCTTTCTTATCAATGGGCTTGATGATGAACTTTTTATCATTGAATGAAATGTTCCTAATTTCACTCCAGGGAAACCC
The DNA here is from genome assembly GCF_016432855.1 of Salvelinus namaycush. Classification (NCBI taxonomy): domain Eukaryota; kingdom Metazoa; phylum Chordata; class Actinopteri; order Salmoniformes; family Salmonidae; genus Salvelinus; species Salvelinus namaycush. The sequence goes on from NW_024057842.1 coordinate 127,600, forward strand.
GATCTTTGGAGTCAGCCTGGAAGAGAGAACAAACGTCAGTTAACAACAAGCGCAAACAAAACGTTGTGTGACTCCTTTAAGTACTACTCATATCATGATGTAATCAATACTGTTTAGAGGACTCTAGGAGAACTAGGGTAACGACCTCCACCGTAACATCGACAACCTGCCGGTCATGTTTGACGTTAGCTGACAGTAGGCTAGGGACTGACAGTTAGCAGGCGAAGAGTAGAGGTAGAGTAGAGGTAGAGGTGGAGTAGAAGTAGAGGTAGAGGTAGAGTATAAGTAGAGTACAGTTATCAGGCGTAGAGGTAGAGTAGAGGTAGAGGTGGAGTAGAAGTAGAGGTAGAGGTACAGTAGAGGTAGAGGTAGAGGTAGAGGTAGAGGTAGGGTAGAGGTAGAGGTAGGGTAGAGGTATAGTAGAGGTAGAGGTAGAGGTAGAGGTATAGTAGAGGTAGAGGTAGAGTATAAGTAGAGTACAGTTATCAGGCGTAGAGGTAGAGTAGAGGTAGAGGTGGAGTAGAAGTAGAGGTAGAGGTACAGTAGAGGTAGAGGTAGAGGTAGAGGTAGGGTAGAGGTAGAGGTAGGGTAGAGGTATAGTAGAGGTAGAGGTAGAGGTAGAGGTAGAGGTATAGTAGAGGTAGAGGTAGAGGTAGAGGTATAGTAGAGGTAGAGGTAGAGGTAGAGGTAGAGGTATAGTAGAGGTAGAGGTAGAGGTAGAGGTAGAGTAGAGGTATAGTAGAGGTAGAGGTGAGGTATAGTAGAGTAGAGGTATAGTAGAGTAGAGGTAGAGGTAGAGTAGAGGTATAGTAGAGGTAGGTAGAGGTAGAGTAGAAGTAGAGGTAGAGGTAGAGTAGAGGTGGAGTAGAGGTAGAGGTAGAGGTAGAGGTAGAGTAGAGGTAGAGTAGAGGTAGAGGTAGAGGTATAGTAGAGGTAGAGGTAGTCAGTTATTCAGTCAGATGTTTACCTGTCGTCTTTCTCGTAGATGTTGAGTCCCAGGGCATCTACCCCCAGCCACAGCTCTGTCCCCTTCCTGTTCTTAATGTCAAAGAAGTTGACTCCATACATCTCCAAGTCCTGGGCGATCTTTAGATACTCCAGCATAGCATCCTCCCTGTTCACAAAGCATCAATGGAATCCTAACTGTGATTGGTGGAAAAGGTCTGAATCCTAACTGTAATTGGTAGAAAAGGCCTGAATCCTAACTGTAATTGGTAGAAAAGGCCTGAATCCTAACTGTAATTGGTGGAAAAGGTCTGAATCCTAACTGTGATTGGTGGAAAAGGCCTGAATCCTAGCTGTGATTGGTGGAAAAGGTCTGAATCCTAGCTGTAATGGTGGAAAAGGCCTGAATCCCAGCTGTGATTGGTGGAAAAGGTCTGAATCCTAACTGTGATTGGTGGAAAAGGCCTGAATCCTAGCTGTGATTGGTGGAAAAGGTCTGAATCCTAGCTGTAATGGTGGAAAAGGTCTGAATCCTAACTGTGATTGGTGGAAAAGGCCTGAATCCTAGCTGTAATTGGTGGAAAAGGTCTGAATCCTAACTGTGATTGGTGGAAAAGGTCTGAATCCTAACTGTGATTGGTGGAAAAGGTCTGAATCCTAACTGTAATTGGTGGAAAAAGTCTGAATCCTAACTGTGATTGGTGGAAAAGGTCTGAATCCTAACTGTGATTGGTGGAAAAGGTCTGAATCCTAACTGTAATTGGTGGAAAAGGCCTGAATCCTAACTGTAATTGGTGGAAAAGGTCTGAATCCTAACTGTAATGGTGGAAAAGGCCTGAATCCTAACTGTAATTGGTGGAAAAGGCATGAATCCTAACTGTAATTGGTGGAAAAGGTCTGAATCCTAACTGTGATTGGTGGAAAAGGCCTGAATCCTAACTGTGATTGGTGGAAAAGGTCTGAATCCTAACTGTGATTGGTGGAAAAGGCCTGAATCCTAACTGTGATTGGTGGAAAAGGTCTGAATCCTAACTGTGATTGGTGGAAAAGGTCTGAATCCTAACTGTAATTGGTGGAAAAGGTCTGAATCCTAACTGTGATTGGGGTAAAAGGTCTGAATCCTAACTGTGATTGGTGTAAAAGGCATGAATCCTAACTGTGATTGGTGGAAAAGGTCTGAATCATAACTGTAATTGGTGTAAAAGGCCTGAATCCTAACTGTGATTGGTGGAAAAGGTCTGAATCATAACTGTGATTGGTGGAAAAGGCATGAATCCTAACTGTGATTGGTGGAAAAGGTCTGAATCCTAACTGTGATTGGTGGAAAAGGCCTGAATCCTAACTGTAATGGTGGAAAAGGCATGAATCCTAACTGTGATTGGTGGAAAAGGTCTGAATCCTAACTTTGATTGGTGGAAAAGGCCTGAATCCTAACTGTGATTGGTGGAAAAGGTCTGAATCCTAACTGTGATTGGTGGAAAAGGTCTGAATCCTAACTGTGATTGGTTGAAAAGGTCTGAATCCTAACTGTGATTGGTGGAAAAGGTCTGAATCCTAACTGTGATTGGTGGAAAAGGCCTGAATCCTAACTGTGATTGGTGGAAAAGGTCTGAATCCTAACTGTAATTGGTGGAAAAGGTCTGAATCCTAACTGTGATTGGTGGAAAAGGTCTGAATCCTAACAGTAATTGGTGTAAAAGGCATGAATCCTAACTGTGATTGGTGGAAAAGGTCTGAATCATAACTGTAATTGGTGTAAAAGGCCTGAATCCTAACTGTGATTGGTGGAAAAGGTCTGAATCCTAACTGTGATTGGTGGAAAAGGCCTGAATCCTAACTGTAATGGTGGAAAAGGCATGAATCCTAACTGTGATTGGTGGAAAAGGTCTGAATCCTAACTTTGATTGGTGGAAAAGGCCTGAATCCTAACTGTGATTGGTGGAAAAGGTCTGAATCCTAACTGTGATTGGTGGAAAAGGTCTGAATCCTAACTGTGATTGGTTGAAAAGGTCTGAATCCTAACTGTGATTGGTGGAAAAGGTCTGAATCCTAACTGTGATTGGTGGAAAAGGTCTGAATCCTAACTGTGATTGGTGGAAAAGGTCTGAATCCTAACTGTGATTGGTGGAAAAGGTCTGAATCCTAACTGTGATTGGTGGAAAAGGTCTGAATCCTAACTGTAATTGGTGGAAAAGGTCTGAATCCTAACTGTGATTGGTGGAAAAGGTCTGAATCCTAACTGAAATTGGTGGAAAAGGTCTGAATCCTAACTGTAATTGGTGGAAAAGGTCTGAATCCTAACTGTGATTGGTGGAAAAGGCCTGAATCCTAACTGTAATTGGTGGAAAAGGTCTGAATCATAACTGTGATTGGTGGAAAAGGTCTGAATCCTAACTGTGATTGGTGGAAAAGGCATGAATCCTAACTGTAATTGGTGGAAAAGGCATGAATCCTAACTGTGATTGGTGGAAAAGGTCTGAATCCTAACTGTAATTGGTGGAAAAGGTCTGAATCCTAACTGTAATTGGTGGAAAAGGTCTGAATCCTAACTGTGATTGGTGGAAAAGGCCTGAATCCTAACTGTGACTGGTGGAAAAGGCATGAATCCTAACTGTAATTGGTGGAAAAGGTCTGAATCATAACTGTGATTGGTGGAAAAGGTTTGAATCCTAACTGTAATTGGTGGAAAAGGTCTGAATCCTAACTGTAATTGGTGGAAAAGGTCTGAATCCTAACTGTGATTGGTGGAAAAGGCCTGAATCCTAACTGTAATTGGTGGAAAAGGTCTGAATCCTAACTGTGATTGGTGGAAAAGGCATGAATCCTAACTGTAATTGGTGTAAAAGGTCTGAATCCTAACTGTGATTGGTGGAAAAGGCATGAATCCTAACTGTAATTGGTGGAAAAGGTCTGAATCCTAACTGTGATTGGTGGAAAAGGCCTGAATCCTAACTGTGATTGGTGGAAAAGGCATGAATCCTAACTGTGATTGGTGGAAAAGGTCTGAATCCTAACTGTAATTGGTGTAAAAGGCCTGAATCCTAACTGTGATTGGTGGAAAAGGCATGAATCCTAACTGTAATTGGTGGAAAAGGTCTGAATCCTAACTGTAATTGGTGGAAAAGGTCTGAATCCTAACTGTGATTGGTGGAAAAGGCATGAATCCTAACTGTAATTGGTGGAAAAGGTCTGAATCCTAACTGTAATTGGTGTAAAAGGCATGAATCCTAACTGTGATTGGTGGAAAAGGTCTGAATCCTAACTGTAATTGGTGTAAAAGGCCTGAATCCTAACTGTGATTGGTGGAAAAGGTCTGAATCCTAACTGTGATTGGTGGAAAAGGCCTGAATCCTAACTGTAATTGGTGGAAAAGGTCTGAATCCTAACTGTGATTGGTGGAAAAGGCCTGAATCCTAACTGTAATTGGTGTAAAAGGTCTGAATCCTAACTGTAATTGGTGTAAAAGGCCTGAATCCTAACTGTGATTGGTGGAAAAGGCCTGAATCCTAACTGTAATTGGTGGAAAAGGTCTGAATCCTAACTGTAATTGGTGGAAAAGGTCTGAATCCTAACTGTGATTAGTGGAAAAGGTCTGAATCCTAACTGTGATTGGTGGAAAAGGTCTGAATCCTAACTGTAATTGGTGGAAAGGTCTGAATCCTAACTGTGATTGGTAGAAAAGGCCTGAATCCTAACTGTGATTAGTGGAAAAGGCATGAATCCTAACTGTAATTGGTGGAAAAGGTCTGAATCCTAGCTGTAGAGGTTAGCAGTACATACAGTACTCAACATCTATATGCTTCTAGGACATATACACCTATACAGTAGAACACTATTTCACTAGTTTGTGTGTATATATATACACTCACTTGAGCATAGCTCTGTGTTCCTCGTGCCAGGTCTGGATCCGCTGCTCCCACTGTTCTTTAGACAGCTTGTGTTGATCCAGCACTCTGAGAGAAGAAGAAGGAGAAGACAGAGGAGAAGAGTGACTTTATTGGTCCATTTTCTTTTTAGTCAGGAAATGTGTCTTCTGTTTATCACCTCTGAAAGACACACTAACACACACACAGTGCCTTCGGAAACTATTCAGACCCTTTGACTTTTTCCACATTTTTTAAATGAATAAAAAAAGATCCTCATCAATCTACACAAAGCCCCATAATGACATCACAAAACCCCATAATGACATCACAAAACCCCATAATGACATCACAAAACCCCATAATGACATCACAAAATCCCATAATGACATCACAATACCCCATAATGACGTCACAATACCCCATAATGACGTCACAATACCCCATAATGACATCACAATACCCCATAATGACGTCACAATACCCCATACTGACGTCACAATACCCCATAATGACGTCACAATACCCCATAACGACATCACAATACCCCATAATGATGTCACAATATCCCATAATGACATCACAATATGCCATGATGACATCACAATACCCCATAATGACATCACAATACCCCATAATGACATCACAATACCCCATAATGACGTCACAATATCCCATAATGACATCACAATACCCCATAATGACATCACAATACCCCATAATGACGTCACAATACCCCATAATGACGTCGCAATACCCCATAATGACGTCACAATACCCCATAATGACATCACGCTACCCCATAATGACATCACGCTACCCCAAAATGACATCACAATACTCCATAATGACATCACAATACCCCATAATGACATCACAACACCCCATAATTACAAAGTGAAGACAGGCTTTTAGAAATTTTGGGTAATGTATTATATATGCCTTATTTCCATAAGTATTCAGACACTTTGCTATGAGAAATTGAGCTCAGGTGCATCCTGTTTCCAATGATCATCCTTGAGATGTTTCTATTTGATTGGAGTCCACCTTTAGTAACTTCAATTGATTGGACATGATTTGTAAAGGCACACACCTGTCTATATAAGGTCCCACAGTTGACAGTGCATGTCAGAGAAAAAAACCAAGCCATGAGGTCAAAGGAAATGTCCGTAGAGATCCGAGATAGGATTGGGTTGAAACAGAGATCTAGGGAAGGCTAACAAAACATTTCTGCAGCATTGAAGGTCAAAGAACACAGTGGCCTCCATCATTCTTAAATGGAAGAAATTTGGAACCACCGAGACTAGTCCTAGAGCTGGCCGCCCGGCCAAACTGAGCAATCGTGGGAGAACGGCCTTGGTCAGGGAGGTGACCAAGAACCCGATTGTCACTCTGACAGAGCTCTAGAGTTCCTCTGTGGAGATGGCAGAACCTTCCAGAAGAACAACCAACTCTACAGTACCCCACCAATCAAGCCTTCATTTTAGAGTGGCCAGACGGAAGCCACTCCTCAGTAAAAGGCACATGACAGCCCGCTTGGAGTTTGCCAAAAGGCACCTAAAGGACTCTGACCATGAGAAACAAGATTCTCTGGTCTGATGAAACCAAGATTGAACTCTTTGGCCTGAATGCAAAGCGTCACGTCTGGAGGAAACCTGGCACCATCCCTACGGTGAAGCATGGTGGTGGCAGCATCATGCTGTGGGGATGTTTTTCAGCGGCAGGGACTGGGAGACTAGTCAGGATCGAGGGAAAGATGAACGGAGCAAAGTACAGAGAAATCCTTGATGAAAACCTGTTCCAGAGCGCTCAGGACCTCACACTGGGGCGAAGGTTCACCTTCCAATAGGAAAACGTCCCTAAGCACACAGCCAAGACAACACAGGAGTGGCCTCGGGAAAACAAGTAGTGATGAAGTCAATGAAAAAAATCATTAAAGTAGTTGGCAATATCAGTGGGTTTTGTGATGAATGAGCCATCTGATTCATTGAATGAGTTTGCCTTTTTTCCCCCAAATGTCATTGAAGGTGCTCCAAAGCTTTTTACTATCATTCTTTATATCATTCATCTTTGTTTCATAGTATAGTTTATTTTTATTTAGTTTAGTCACATGATTTCTTAAATTTGCAGTACGTTTGCCAATCGGTTGTACAGCCAGACTTAATTGCCATACCTTTTGCATCAACCATACAATTTTTCAATTCCTCATCAATCCACAGGGATGTAACCATTTTTACAGTCATTTTCTTAATGGGTGCGTGTTTATTAGTAACTGGGATAAGCAATTACATAAATGTGTCTTGTAAAGCGTCTGGTTGCTCCTCATTACACACCACAGACCAGCAAATATTATTTACATCAACAACATAGGAATCACTACAAAAGTTATTGTATGACCTCTTATACACTATATTAGGCCCAGCCTTTGGAAACTTTGGTTTTCCTAGATATGGCTACTATATTATGATCACTACAGCCGGCGGATCTGGTGTAACGTCTCTCGTCAGAAGGCATGGGCCAAAGCGCAGCGTGGTAAGTGTTCATGATATTTTATTTCTCAAAAAACACTTGAACAAAATAACAAAGTGAAACACCGAAAACAGTTCTGTCAGGTGAAACAGAAAATAACATCCCACAAAACACAGGAGGGAAAAAGGCTGCCTAAGTATGATTCCCAATCAGAGACAACGATAGACAGCTGCCTCTGATTGGGAACCATACTCGGACAAACACAAAGAAATAGAAAACATAGAAATAAAGAAACTAGAATGCCCACCCTAGTCACACCCTGGCCTAACCAACATAGAGAATAAAAGCCTCTCTATGGCCAGGGCGTGACATCTGGATACTGCTTTACAGCAGATTTCTGCTGCGTTAGTAAAGATGTGATCAATACATGTTGATGATTTATTTCCTGTGCTGTTTGTAAATATCCTGGTAGGTTGACTGATAACCTGAACCAGGTTGCAGGCACTGGTTACAGTTTAAAGCTTTATCTTGAGTGGGCAGCTTGATGAGAGCCAGTCAATAGTTAAATCACCCAGAAAATATACTTCTCTGTTGATATCACATACTGTAGGTTTGTGTAAACATGCACACCTACCTCAAGCACATCTTACTGTAATATAACACCTACCTCAAGCACATCTTACTGTAATATAACACCTTACCTCAAGCACAGACAGCATGTCATAAATATAACACACCATACACCTGTTGCTTATGATGCTAATTTTGCCATAAAATAATAGGAAGTGAGAACATTTGAGTTTGAAGTTGGGGTCTTGGTATTATATATATATTAGATATATGGGTATTAATTCTGCTGTGAACAAGTCATACAGCCATCATCTGGAGGTTCATTCACCCCCTCCTCCATCTGGAGGTTCATCCACCCCCACCATCTGGAGGTTCATCCAACCCCTTCTCCATCTGGAGGTTCATCCACCCCCTCCTCCATCTGGAGGTTCATCCACCCTCTGCTCCCTCTGGAGGTTCATCCACCCCCTCCTCCATCTGGAGGTTCATCCACCCCCTTCTCCATCTGGAAGGTTCATCCACCCTCTGCTCCCTCTGGAGGTTCATCCACCCCTCCTCCATCTGGAGGTTCATCCACCCCCTTCTCCATCTGGAGGTTCATCCACCCCCTTCTCCATCTGGAGGTTCATCCACCCCCTCCTCCATCTGGAGGTTCATCCACCCCCTCCTCCATCTGGAGGTTCATCCACCCCCTCCTCCATCTGGAAGTTCATCCACCCCCTCCTCCATCTGGAGGTTCATCCACCCCCTGCTCCATCTGGAAGTTCATCCACCCCTTCTTCCATCTGGAGGTTCATCCACCCCCTCCTCCATCTGGAGGTTCATCCACCCCTCCTCCCTCTGGAGGTTCATCCACCCCCTCCTCCATCTGGAGGTTCATCCACCCCTCCTCCATCTGGAGGTTCATCCACCCTCTGCTCCCTCTGGAGGTTCATCCACCCTTCCTCCATCTGGAGGTTCATCCACCCCTCCTCCATCTGGAGGTTCATCCACCCCCTGCTCCATCTGGAGGTTCATCCACCCCCTCCTCCATCTGGAGGTTCATCCACCCTCTGCTCCCTCTGGAGGTTCATCCACCCCTCCTCCATCTGGAGGTTCATCCACCCCCTCCTCCATCTGGAGGTTCATCCACCCCATCCTCCATCTGGAGGTTCATCCACCCCCTGCTCCATCTGGAGGTTCATCCACCCCCTGCTCCATCTGGAGGTTCATCCACCCCCTCCTCCATCTGGAGGTTCATCCACCCCCTGCTCCATCTGGAGGTTCATCCACCCCCTCCTCCATCTGGAAGTTCATCCACCCCCTCCTCCATCTGGAGGTTCATCCACCCCCTCCTCCATCTGGAGTTCATCCACCCCCTCCTCCATCTGGAGGTTCATCCACCCCCTTCTCCATCTGGAGGTTCCTCCACCCCCTGCTCCATCTGGAGGTTCATCCACCCCCTCCTCCATCTGGAGGTTCATCCACCCCCTCCTCCATCTGGAGGTTCATCCACCCCCTCCTCCACACTGACTCACCTCTTGGGCAGCAGGCGTTCATTGGCCAGGTAACCATTCTGGTGTGTCTCCTTATTGAAGTCTCCAAACTTGGCCTGTACAGAGTAGGAGGCCAGCAGAACAGCAGACTCTGGAGGGCAGTACACCTCATCAGTTATGATGCCCTCCTTCACCTGGAGGTGGGAGACAAACGTCTGGATCATGTGGGGGAGGGGGGTCTGTGTGTGTGTGTGTGTGTGTGTGTGTGTGTGTGTGTGTGTGTGTGTGTGTGTGTGTGTGTGTGTGTGTGTGTGTGTGTGTGTGTGTGTTACCTGCAGGAAGAACAGTTTCTGGGTGCTCTCCTGGATCAGCTCCTCAGCCACGTCCTCTGGGTAGAACTTGGCCCGGAAACGGAACTGGAGAGGAACCTCTTTCTTTACTTCCTGGGCTATCACCTGGGGGGGTGGGGGGGGGGGCGAGGAGGGGGAGAGGAGAGGGGAGAGGGGAGGAGAGGGAGACAGGAGAGGAGAGGAGAGAGGAAAGGGGAGGAGAGAAGAGGATGGGAAAGGAGGGGAGAGAGGATGAGAGGGGAGGAGGAGAAGGGACAATGGGGGGGCAGGGAGGGTGGGTGTGGTTATGACATGAGTAACCCCCATGTCAGTGGTATTCAACGCCAGGGGAAACAGCAGTGGGGTTGCCAAAACATGTATTTATGAATTTATATTAGGAATAAAATACAAAGAGTACAGATGAATGTTTGGGACAATATACACACGTTTTTGAGAGAGATCATTTGAAAAATAAATTCTTATTGAGTAAATGTATTGGATTTTTTTTGTTGCAATGAATTGAAGGTTATTTGTTGATTAGTAAAGCTTAAACCGAGTTCATTCACCCATTGGGTCACCCAAGCTGCATAAGACAAATACATGTATTCACCAGTGGTAGTATATACTATACACCCCAATTTGGGTAGAGTATCCTCCTCCTCTCTAAACATTACATCCTTATTGCTAGGCAGGAAGTTAAGTGATACGGGCAACAAACTGTTCCTTCTCCCTTAATGTGACCTGACCTCGACCCCCTTCCTCACTAAACCACATCTCTCCACCATTATCAGTGCCTGCAACCATGTGATCGTCTTTCCTTCACTCGGTACATTCCCAGCTTAACTGCCTCCACCATATACCTTCCTCCTACAGATACCCATTAACTTCTGGTGTGGAAACCAGACTATGGCTCCCCCTCATGTCTCTAGTATAACTGATGATTAACAATATTTAAAGTTTAGAAATCCGAACCCATCAATGTAAAAATTGAAATTTAGAGATTTTAAAGTTGTGTCATTAGATTTGGAGTTGGGGTCGGGTTAAATTCTTAGGGAAACAAATGGGGTCGCGAGAAATTCTGACGGAAACAAATGGGGTCGCCATGAATTCTGACGGAAACAAATGGGGTCGCCATGAATTCTGACGGAAACAAATGGGGTCGCCATGAATTCTGACGGAAACTAATGGGGTCGCCATGAATTCTGACGGAAACAAATGGGGTCGACCATGAATTCTGACGGAAACTAATGGGGTCGCCATGAATTCTGACGGAAACTAATGGGGTCGCCATGAATTCTGAAGGAAACTAATGGGGTCGCCATGAATTCTGACGGAGACAAATGGGGTCCCTGTCTGAAAAAGTTTGAATACCACTGCCCTACACAATAAATCAGCGGTAGGTTTCATTGCTATGTCTAGAATGGAATAAATAAGAGCCGTAGTGTTTGAAACCATTCCATTCAAATAAACACGATTTGTGGCCTTAGGGCAGTTCCTAACATTACAGTGTACTTCTACAGTACATAACTGTGAGCTATGTATGTCAGATGGCACTACGTATCAACCGCTTTGTGTTGATTTATGATTTAGGTGTCACTGTGCAGCTTAAAGTGTAGCCATCATAATTCAGATAGGAAGAGGGTAAAGTCAAAGAGCAGTGATTCGGATTCCAACCCATGCCGACTCAGACACACACACCTGTAACCGCTGGATCACACACACCTGTAACCGCTGGATCACACACACCTGTAACCGCTGGATCACACAGACCTGTAACCGCTGGATCACACATACCTGTAACCGCTGGATCACACATACCTGTAACCGCTGGATCACACACACCTGTAACCGCTGGATCACACACACCTGTAACCGCTGGATCACACACACCTGTAACCGCTGGATCACACAGACCTGTAACCGCTGGATCACACATACCTGTAACCGCTGGATCACACATACCTGTAACCGCTGGATCACACACACCTGTAACCGCTGGATCACACACACCTGTAACCGCTGGATCACACAGACCTGTAACCGCTGGATCACACAGACCTGTAACCGCTGGATCACACAGACCTGTAACCGCTGGATCACACAGACCTGTAACCGCTGGATCACACAGACCTGTAACCGCTGGATCACACAGACCTGTAACCGCTGGATCACACAGACCTGTAACCGCTGGATCACACATACCTGTAACCGCTGGATCACACAGACCTGTAACCGCTGGATCACACATACCTGTAACCGCTGGATCACACATACCTGTAACCGCTGGATCATACACACCTGTAACCGCTGGATCACATATACCAACTTACTTTTTTATCAAACTTCAGCCATGTTTGGAACCCTTTGGTGTTAACGAACAGCAGGCCGAAGTACCAGAGCTCCCGCAGACCGACCGTTCTGGACACCTGGAGAAAACAGAGGAGACGGAGAGAGAAACTAAAGAAACGTTTTACACTGGAGAGACGTGACACTGACAAATATAGATTTTTTTAGAAAACCTTGTTCACCTTTTCCTACAACATGGTCATTATAATGAGATGGGATAGTTAGTGAGGGTTAGGGTTAGTTAGTGAGGGAGTGTGTGTCTGTGTGAGAGAGACTTAGTTAGTTAGTTAGTTAGTGAGGGAGGGAGTGTGTGTGTGTGTGTGTGTGTGTGAGAGACTTAGTTAGTTAGCTAGTTAGTTAGTTAGTTAGTTAGTTAGTTAGTTAGTGAGTTACCGAGGAGGTGTGTGTGAGAGAGACTTAGTTAGTTAGCTAGTTAGTTAGTGTGTGTGTGTGTGTGTGTGTGTGTGTGTGTGTGTGTGTGTGTGTGTGTGTGTGTGTGTGTGTGTGTGTGTGTGTGAGAGACTTAGTTAGTTAGTTAGTTAGTTAGCTAGTTAGTTAGTTAGTGAGGGAGGGAGGGAATGTGTGTGAGAGAGACTTAGTTAGTTAGTTAGCTAGTTAGTTAGTGAGGGAGAGTGTGTGAGAGAGAGACTTAGTTAGTTAGCTAGTTAGTTAGTGAGGGAGTGTGTGTGAGAGAGAGAGTTAGTTAGTTAGTGAGGGAGTATGTGTGAGAGAGACTTAGTTAGTTAGCTAGTTAGTTAGTGAGGGAGTGTGTGTGAGAGAGAGAGTTAGTTAGTTAGTGAGGGAGTATGTGTGAGAGAGACTTAGTTAGTTAGCTAGTTAGTTAGTGAGGGAGTGTATGTGTGAGAGAGACTTAGTTAGTTAGCTAGTTAGTTAGTGAGGGAGTGTGTGTGAGAGAGAGACTTAGTTAGTTAGCTAGTTAGTTAGTGAGGGAGTGTGTGTGAGAGAGAGTTAGTTAGTTAGTGAGGGAGTATGTGTGAGAGAGACTTAGTTAGTTAGCTAGTTAGTTAGTGAGGGAGTGTGTGTGAGAGAGACTTAGTTAGTTAGCTAGTTAGTTAGTGAGGGAGTGTGTGTGAGAGTTAGTTAGTGAATGTGACCTGACCTGTTCGAACAGCTGTTTGCCGGTGATGCTGGGAAGAATGGAAAACTCCAGCTCAGCATCCATGGTGGTGACCCGGACATTGACCTGGACATTTAGAATCACAACCTCCTTTATTCACCAGCTACAGTTCCATGTTACCAGGAATTGTGACCTGATCAAGCAGTGCTGACATCGCCTTGAATGACACAGAAACGACTTGTCTGTAGGTACAAGCTTTCTTCTCCCAATATACTCTGTTGAATGATTAAAACCCTTTACAACTTCAAAAGGTTTTGTGCAACTCAGTGACTTGAAGTTACTTTGAGGTGATTTGGGGATAAGGTTCATCGAGGTTTAGGTCATTCATTCTCTCATAGTTGATTTAGTCAGCCGACGTTAGTTAATAGTGACTGTAGCTGTGTATACAGAGACAGAATGTAGATCGCAATCTACTCTAGTCCATACACCTACTTTCAAGGTAAGGAAACATAAAAAATGTCATTGTTTAAGGTGAACTATACCTTTGAGGTGCTGCTGTGAAGTCATTTCCTCATAAACCATCTCTAATTGCTAACTACTATCTCAGTAGACTTTGGACTAGCAGGGCCTGCAAGGTTAACATAACAAAACATTCGACGCTTGCCAAAGTACAGATGTCTCTCTCAAGAATAACATGAACCTCAACGTATAGGGGTGGGCAAGTTTTACGAGGTGGTAGAAGCCAAATATGCCCCTACACTGAGGGACTGCCCTTACACTGTTACTGAGGGACTGCCCTTAATCTGCTACTGAGGGACTACCCTTAATCTGTTACTGAGGGACTACCCTTAATCTGTTAATGAGGCACTACCCTTACACTGTTACTGAGGGACAACCCTTACACTGTTACTGAGACACTACCCTTACACTGTTAATGAGGCACTACCCTTACACTGTTACTGAGGGACTACCCTTACACTGTTACTGAGGCACTACCCTTACACTGTTACTGAGGGACTACCCTTACACTGTTACTGAGGGACTACCCTTACACTGTTACTGAGGCACTACCCTTACCCTGTTACTGAGGGACTACCCTTACACTGTTACTGAGGCACTACCCTTACACTGTTACTGAGGCACTACCCTTACACTGTTACTGAGACACTACCCTTACACTGTTACTGAGACACTACCCTTACACTATTACTGAGGGACTACCCTTACACTGTTACTGAGACACTACCCTTACACTGTTACTGAGGCACTACCCTTACACTGTTACTGAGGGACTACCCTTACACTGTTACTGAGGGACTACCCTTACACTGTTACTGAGGGACTACCCTTACACTGTTACTGAGGGACTGCCCTTAATCTGTTACTGAGGGACTACCCTTACACTGTTACTGAGGGACTACCCTTACACTGTTACTGAGGGACTACCCTTACACTGTTACTGAGGGACTACCCTTACACTGTTACTGAGGGACTACCCTTACACTGTTACTGAGGGACTACCCTTACACTGTTACTGAGGGACTACCCTTACACTGTTACTGAGGGACTACCCTTACACTGTTCCTGAGACACTACCCTTACACTGTTACTGAGGTACTACCCTTACACTGTTACTGAGGCACTACCCTTACACTGTTACTGAGACACTACCCTTACACTATTACCGAGGGACTACCCTTACACTGTTACTGAGTCACTGTAAGGGTAGTCCCTCAGTAACAGTGTAAGGGTAGTCCCTCGGTAACAGTGTAAGGGTAGTGTCTCAGTAACAGTGTAAGGGTAGTGTCTCAGTAACAGTGTATGGGTAGTGCCTCAGTAACAGTGTAAGGGTAGTCCCTCAGTAACAGTGTTGTTACCGAGGGACTACCCTTATACTGTTACTGAGGGACTACCCTTACACTGCTACTGAGGGACTACCCTTACACTGTTACTGAGGCACTACCCTTACACTGTTACTGAGACACTACCCTTACACTGTTACTGAGGGACTACCCTTACACTGTTACTGAGGCACTACCCTTACACTGTTACCGAGACACTACCCTTACACTGTTACTGAGGGACTACCCTTACACTGTTACTGAGGGACTACCCTTAATCTGTTCCTGAGGGACTACCCTTACACTGTTACTGAGGGACTACCCTTACACTGTTACTGAGGGACTACCCTTACACTGTTACCGAGACACTACCCTTACACTGTTACTGAGGGACTACCCTTACACTGTTACCGAGGGACTACCCTTACACTGTTACCGAGGGACTACCCTTACACTGTTACTGAGGGACTACCCTTACACTGTTACCGAGACACTACCCTTACACTGTTACTGAGGGACTACCCTTACACTGTTACTGAGGGACTACCCTTACACTGTTACTGAGGGACTACCCTTACACTGTTACTGAGACACTACCCTTACACTGTTACTGAGACACTACCCTTACACTGTTACTGAGGGACTACCCTTACACTGTTACCAAGGGACTACCCTTACACTGTTACTGAGGGACTACCCTTACACTGTTACTGAGACACTACCCTTACACTGTTACTGAGGGACTACCCTTACACTGTTACTGAGACACTACCCTTACACTGTTACTGAGGAGGGATAGACAGATATCACTATCACTTCAAGCTGCAATATTTAACTTTTTGGGCACTCCAACCAAATTCACATAGAAATGTGTGTTATAGATCTGTCATTCTCATTGAAAGCCAGTCTAAGAAGCGGTAGATCTGTTCTATGTGTTATAGATCTGTCATTCTCATTGAAAGCCAGTCTAAGAAGCGGTAGATCTGTTCTATGTGTTATAGATCTGTCATTCTCATTGAAAGCCAGTCTAAGAAGCGGTAGATCTGTTCTGTGTGTTATGGATCTGTCATTCTCATTGAAAGCCAGTCTACGAAGCGGTAGATCTGTTCTATGTGTTATAGATCTGTCATTCTCATTGAAAGCCAGTCTAAGAAGCGGTAGATCTGTTCTATGTGAGTTATAGATCTGTCATTCTCATTGAAAGCCAGTCTAAGAAGCTATAGATCTGTTCTACGTACTCTATTTCTATGCTTCCCGTTCTTAAATTTCGTTTTTGCGTATTTTACTCTTGGTTTTGTACACCAGCTTCAAACAGCTGAAAATACAATATTTTGAGGTAAAATATATTTCACAGCGGTTTATAAATAAGCAAAGAGTATGAAAAAGAATGGGTATTGCAACAGACTGCTTCTTCAAAACAGACCAGATATCATAATCAGATTTAACAGAATCCTTCTTCAATACAGACCAGATATCATAATCAGATTGAACAGACTGCTTCTTCAATACAGACCAGATATCATAATCAGATTGAACAGACTGCTTCTTCAATACAGACCAGATATCATAATTCGATTTTCTGCCATGGAAAACTATTGTAGCCAGAGAGATTGTGCATTGTTGAAAAGATGTCTTGCCTATTTTCAGCCAAGACATCTTTTACGGTACAGTGCTTTCGGAAAGTATTCAGACCCCTTGACTTTTTCCAAATTTTGTAACGTTACAGCCTCAGCAATCTACACACAAAACCCCATAATGATGAAGCAAAAACTGTTTTTTAGAATTTTTTGCAAATTTATTAAAAATAAAAAACAGAAACACCTTAGTTACATTCAGACCCTTTGCTATGAGACTCGAAATTGAGCTCAGGTGCATCCTGTTTCCATTGATTATCCTTGAGAGGTTTCTACAATTTGATTGGAGTCCACCTGTGGTAAATTCAATTGATTGGACATGATTTGGAAAGGCACACACCTGTCTATATAAGGTCCCACAAGTTGACAGTGCATGTCAGAGCAAAAACCAAGCCATGAGGTCGAAGGAATTGTTCCTAGAGCTCCGAGACACGATTCTGTCGAGGCACAGATCTGGGGAAGGGCACCAAAACATTTCTGCAGCATTGAAGGTACCCAAGAACACAGTAGCCTCCATCATTCTTAAATGGAAGACATTTGGAACCACCAAGACTCTTCCTAGAGCTGGCTGCCCGACCAAACAGAGAAATCGTGGGAGAACGGCCTTGGTCAGGGAGGTGACCAAGAACCCGATTGTCACTCTGACAGAGCTCTAGAGTTCCTCTGTGGAGATGGCAGAACCTTCCAGAAGAACAACCAACTCTACAGTACCCCACCAATCAAGCCTTCATGGTAGAGTGGCCAGACGGAAGCCACTCCTCAGTAAAAGGCACATGACAGCCCGCTTGGAGTTTGCCAAAAGGCACCTAAAGACTCTCAGACCATGAGAAACATGATTCTCTGGTCTGATGAAACCAAGATTGAAATCTTTGGCCTGAATGCTAAGCGTCAAGTCTGGAAGAAACCTGGCACCATCCCTACGGTGAAGCATGGTGGTGGCATCATCATGCTGTGGGGATATTTTTCAGCAGCAGGGACTGGGAGACTAGTCAGGATCGAGGCAAAGAAGAATGGAGCAAAGTACAGAGAGATCCTTGATGAAAACCTGCTCAGGACCTTAGACTGGGGTGAAGGTTCACCTTCCAACAGGACAACGACCCTAAGCACACAGACAAGACAACACAGAAGGGGCTTCGGGACAAGTCTCTGAATGAGTGGCCCAGCCAGAGCCCAGACTTTAACCTGATCGAACATCTCTGGAGAGACCTGAAAATAGCTGTGCAGCAACGCCCCCCATCCAACCTGACAGAGCTTGAGAGGATCTGCAGAGAAGAATGGGAGAAACTCCCCAAATACAGGTGTGCCAAGCTTGTAGCGTCATACCCAAGAAGACTCAAGGCTGTAATCGCTGCCAAAGGTGCTTCAACAAAGTACTGAGTAAAGGGTCTGAATACTTATGTAAATGTGATATTTCATTTTATTTATTTTTAAAATAAATTATCAAACATTTCTAAAATCCTGTTATTGCTTTGTCATTATGTGGTATTGTGTGCAGATTGATGAAGGGGAAAAACGATTTAATCCATTTTAAAATAAGGCTGTAACCTACCAAAATGTGCAAAAAGTCAAGGGGTCTGAATACTTTCCGAGGGCACTGTATATAATATATGGCATTGATATGATACAGATGCTGCATCTTAATTTGATCATGTTTCAAGTCTGACATTTAAAAGGTGAAATTACAAACTTTAGAAGTATTTTAAACCTTGCATACCACTACAAGTTTGCATTTCCTGCATGGTAGGAACATGTCTGCAACAACAGTGCTATCAAATTAAGATATGTCATCTGTACATAAAGAGGTGCAGGGCCAGGCAATAGAGCAACACACAGAACAGTACTTTTGTACCACAATCTCTCTCTCTCTCTCTCTCTCTCTCTCTCTCATAACTGTTCCCTGAACCTTGACAGAGAATTGAAGCGTTGGCTTTCTGCTGTGTTACACAACCTCTTTATAAACTTACCCTCCAAACACGCCCCAGCGCCATAAAGATAAACCCATCTGAAATTGTGCAACACCTGGAACGTTGGCCTGCACCACCTACATGTTTCCTAACACATCACCGATATATACATGCTGTTCTTTATTAGTCTGATCATATCTGACCATTTAACAGCTCTACGTTTCCTAGCAAGTCACCATATACTCACTATGAGCATACTGTATATGGGCTCGATCTATATGGTACACCTTCTATGCTACACTTTCTATGCTACACTTTCTAGTCAGGCACAACAACAAAAAATATTATTTCATTGATCAAGAAGATTTGGGATTAGAGATGAGATTCCAATCCTCCCTGGGTAACCCTAGGTCTCATCTCCCTGGGTAACCCTAGGTCTCATCTCCCTGGGTAACCCTAGGTCTCATCTCCCCTCCCTGGGTAACCCTAGTAACCCTAGGTCTCATCTCCCTGGGTAACCCTAGGTCTCATCTCTCTGGGTAACCCTAGGTCTCATCTCCCTGGGTAACCCTAGGTCTCATCTCCCTGGGTAACCCTAGGTCTCATCTCCCCTCCCTGGGTAACCCTAGGTCTCATCTCCCTGGGTAACCCTAGGTCTCATCTCCCTGGGTAACCCTAGGTCTCATCTCCCTGGGTAACCCTAGGTCTCATCTCCCTGGGTAACCCTAGGTCTCATCTCCCTGGGTAACCCTAGGTCTCATCTCCCTGGGTAACCCTAGGTCTCATCTCCCTGGGTAACCCTAGGCCTCATCTCCCCTCCCTGGGTAACCCTAGGTCTCATCTCCCTGGGTAACCCTAGGTCTCATCTCCCTGGGTAACCCTAGGTCTCATCTCCCTGGGTAACCCTAGGTCTCATCTCCCTGGGTAACCCTAGGTCTCATCTCCCCTCCCTGGGTAACCCTAGGTCTCATCTCCCCTCCCTGGGTAACCCTAGGTCTCATCTCCCTGGGTAACCCTAGTAACCCTAGGTCTCATCTCCCTGGGTAACCCTAGGTCTCATCTCCCCTCCCTGGGTAACCCTAGGTCTCATCTCCCTGGGTAACCCTAGTAACCCTAGGTCTCATCTCCCTGGGTAACCCTAGTAACCCTAGGTCTCATCTCCCTGGGTAACCCTAGGTCTCATCTCCCCTCCCTGGGTAACCCTAGGTCTCATCTCCCTGGGTAACCCTAGGTCTCATCTCCCTGGGTAACCCTAGGTCTCATCTCCCCTCCCTGGGTAACCCTAGGCCTCATCTCCCCTCCCTGGGTAACCCTAGGTCTCATCTCCCTGGGTAACCCTAGGTCTCATCTCCCTGGGTAACCCTAGGTCTCATCTCCCCTCCCTGGGTAACCCTAGGTCTCATCTCCCCTCCCTGGGTAACCCTAGGTCTCATCTCCCTGGGTAACCCTAGGTCTCATCTCCCTGGGTAACCCTAGGTCTCATCTCTCTGGGTAACCCTAGGTCTCATCTCCCTGGGTAACCCTAGGTCTCATCTCCCTGGGTAACCCTAGGTCTCATCTCCCCTCCCTGGGTAACCCTAGGTCTCATCTCCCTGGGTAACCCTAGGTCTCATCTCCCTGGGTAACCCTAGGCCTCATCTCCCCTCCCTGGGTAACCCTAGGTCTCATCTCCCTGGGTAACCCTAGGTCTCATCTCCCTGGGTAACCCTAGGTCTCATCTCCCTGGGTAACCCTAGGTCTCATCTCCCCTCCCTGGGTAACCCTAGGTCTCATCTCCCTGGGTAACCCTAGGTCTCATCTCCCTGGGTAACCCTAGGTCTCATCTCCCTGGGTAACCCTAGGTCTCATCTCCCTGGGTAACCCTAGGCCTCATCTCCCCTCCCTGGGTAACCCTAGGTCTCATCTCCCTGGGTAACCCTAGTAACCCTAGGTCTCATCTCCCTGGCTAACCCTAGTAACCCTGGGTCTAATCTCAAATTGTACCCTATTCCCATTATAGTGCACTACTTTTGACCAGGGCCCGTAGTGCTTGGTCAAAAGTAGTGCACTATATAGGGTATACAGTAGGGTGCCATTGGGGATACAGACCTGGAGTATTTATTATAGTGTTGAAAGCTTTATCTACTCTGACTCTTCAGAGAAGAATGTCACAGAAATGACGTCAGATGGATGTTAGACTGACCCCTGCGGTCAGACTCTCTCAAGGAGTGCTGTTGCTACGCTCCCAGTGAAACTCCATCAACAGAATACCTTCCCAAGGTTATTGCTATTGTAGTGTTTGTTTAAGACACACAGTACCTTTTATGGAACCGAGACTGAGCCACGTAAAACTAAGCACCCACCGCTGATAAAAAATGTCAATGGCTACGTTATCAAAATGACATCGTAAGGATTCCAACAGAGAATCTTCATGATTCGAGAACTGCTGTGCAAAAGCCTTAGCACACAGCGAGAGCTAATCTATGGTTAGCCAGTAATGCCTACCTTAGCAGTCATGAGTCAGAGACCTGTGGGTCAAACTCTGGGGTTTAGTTAATAAGTAAGGCCGGGTAGGGCATCACACTTAAAATGGACTCTGGGGTTTCTTTCAACAGAAGATGGCTTCCTTCCGATACTGTTATCTACACAAGACAATACTCATCCACTGCAGCCTTGGCCTATAGATATATTACAAATGGTGCATCTCAGTCACCATGAGAACATTGCTGAAATAGGAGGGGGGAGAGTCATATTATCATTCAATACAACCATTTTACTGCTCTGAAGGAAAATCCTCCATTGTAGAGAAACTGAATACTTTTACAGAATTATTAGTGAATTATAAAATTGTCAAGGAACTGAGTTGTATATGAACTAATTATTATATGTTAAATAATTATTATATATTCAATCATTATTATATATTAAGTTAAACCAAAGCATATTCTTAAAGATTGTATCACATTAAAGCAAATAGCCTCCAACTCTGGTTTTGGTTCATATTGATGAACTTTTTGAGATAGCAGGCAACCAATGTAACTTACAGCTGTTACATGAGGGCCAAATAACACTGTAACAAATAATCAGGGCAACTTCAGTGATTGTCATCGTAAAATAATTAGTGTAAGTCTATATCATCACTTTTAGACAACAATGGATATTTAATAGAAAACTGGTATATTGGACAATGAATTAACATGATCATCCATTTGACCTGCCTTGTGTTACAGGCTAGTTTTGGTCTCTGTTAGGGACATTTATTCAGATACAAAGTAACCGATTACCGTTACGTCTAATACATTACATTTTTACAAAGTCGGACAAATAAAACGTTTTTTTTTTTTTAACTCACCGTTTTAGGCATCTTTGTTCTGGATGGTGTATTAGGTTTAGCGACTGAATGTGGGCTCCAGAGTACCGGAAAGAGATCGTAGTAGTTAACTTCTCTGGGGGAACTCTCAGTCCGTGATAAAGAACGCTAGTCCTTCTCTGCTCGCGGACACTCTCTGAAACGGTTGGTGCGCCTGTCCTCTGAACTTGGCTGTGAAGATTACTTATACTGACGTGGTAGGCTACTCATGTCTGTGACTCATAATCAGATACATAAAAATGCCAGAGCAGAGGAGAGCCTAACCTTGTTCGATGACGCCGACGACCTACCTGAGACGGAGTGTCGTTAAAAGCTCCACCCTACAGAACGGGCTGCTGACTACTGCTGTAGTGCCATCCCGACGCACCGTGGCGGTTGGGTCCTTTCAGTTACAGCCTTGAAGTTATGACTAGTGTCTATGGGGACCTTTGATCGTTCAGACGACAGCTACAGCCTTGAAGTTATGACTAGTGTCTATGGGGACCTTTGGTCGTTCAGACGACAGCTACAGCCTTGAAGTTATATGACTAGTGATACATTTATATTTTTCGAGGGTCAGAAAAAATACTACCACTAAGACTTTTAAAAATAAAAACTATACCACTGCCCTCAAAATGTACATGTGTAACGGCAGTCTACTTCGTCCTCCTCCTCAGACGAGGAGAGGCGAGAAGGATCAGAGGACCAATGTGCAGCGTGGTAATTTGACATAATGAATTTAATTAGACAAAACAAAAACACTATACAAAATAACAAAAGAACATACCGTCACAGTCCTAGCTGGTGCAGAACACAAACACAGAGACAGGAAACAACCACCCACCATCCCCAACACAAAACAAGCCACCTATATATGATTCTCAATCAGGGACAACGATTGACAGCTGTCTCTGATTGAGAACCATATCAGGCTGAACATAGAAACAGACGAACTAGACACACAACATAGAATACCCACCCCAACTCACGCCCTGACCAACTAAACACATACAAAACAACAGAAAACAGGTCAGGAACGTGACAGAACCCCCCCCTCAAGGTGCGAACTCCGGGCGCACCCCTAAAACTCAAGGGGAGGGTCTGGGTGGGCATCTGTCCGCGGTGGCGGCTCCGGCGGTGGACGAGGACACCACTCCACCACTGTCTTTGTCCCCCTCCTTAGCGTCCTTTGAGTGGCGACCCTCGCCCCCGACCATGGTCCAGGAACCTTCACCAAGGCCCCTCCTAAATAGAGGAGACAACTCAGGACCGAGAGGTAGCTCAGGACAGAGAGGTAGCTCAGGACAGAGAGGTAGCTCAGGACAGAGAGGTAGCTCAGGACAGAGAGGTAGCTCAGGACAGAGAAATCGCTCCGGACAGAGAGGTAGCTTAGGACAGAGGGACAACTCTGGACTAATGGCAGCTCCGGACTGAGTGGCAGCTCCGGACTGAGTGGCAGCTCCGGACTGAGTGGCAGCTCCGGACTGGGTGGCAGCTCATGACTGGAGGGCAGCTCATGACTGGAGGGCAGCTCATGACTGTAGGGCAGCTCATGACTGTAGGGCAGCTCATGACTGTAGGGCAGCTCATGACTGGAAGGCAGCTCATGACTGGAAGGCAGCTCATGACTGGAGGGCAGCTCATGACTGGAGGGCAGCTCATGACTGGAGGGCAGCTCTAGACTGGAGGGCAGCTCTAGACTGTAGGGCAGCTCTAGACTGTAGGGCAGCTCTAGACTGTAGGGCAGCTCATGACTAGGGCAGCTCATGACTGGAAGGCAGCTCATGACTGGAAGGCAGCTCATGACTGGAGGGCAGCTCATGACTGGAGTGCAGCTCATGACTGGAGGGCAGCTCTAGACTGTAGGGCAGCTCTAGACTGTAGGGCAGCTCTAGACTGTAGGGCAGCTCTAGACTGTAGGGCAGCTCTAGACTGTAGGGCAGCTCATGACTGGAGGGCAGCTCATGACTGGAGGGCAGCTCATGACTGGAGGGCAGCTCATGACTGGAGGGCAGCTCATGACTGAAGGACGGCTCTACCGGCTCCTGACTGGCTGGCTCTAATGGCTCGGGACAGACGGGCGGCTCTAATGGCTCGTGGCAGACGGATGGCTCAGATGGCGCTGGGCAGACAGATGGCTCAGATGGCGCTGGGCAGACAGATGGCTCAGACGGCGCTGGGCAGACAGAAGGCTCAGACGGCGCTGGGCAGACGGATGGCTCAGACGGCGCTGGGCAGACGGATGGCTCAGACGGCGCTGGGCAGACGGATGGCTCAGACGGCGCTGGGCAGACGGATGGCTCAGACGGCGCTGGGCAGACAGATGGCTCAGACGGCGCTGGGCAGACGAGCAGTGCAGGCAGCTCAGACGGCGCTGGGCAGACGAGCAGTGCAGGCGGCGTTGAGCAGACGAGCAGTGCAGGCAGTTCAGACGGCGCTGGGCAGGCGGCCGACTCTGACCTGCTGAGGCGCACAGTAGGCCTGGTGCGTGGTGCCGGAACTGGTGGTACCGGACTGAGGACACGCACCTCATGGCGAATGCGGGGAGAAGGAACAGTGCGTACAGGGCTCTGGAGACGCACAGGAGGCTTGGTGCGTGGTGCCGGAACTGGTGGTACCGGGCTGGAGACACGCACCACGTGGGGGAGGAACAGGGCTCTGGAGACGCACTGGAAGCCTGGTGCGTGGTGTTGGCACTGGTGGTACTGGGCTGAGGCGGGAAGGTAGCGCCGGATATACCGGACCGTGCAGGCGTACTGGCTCCCTTGAGCACTGAGCCTGCCCAACCTTACCTGGTTGCATGCTCCCCGTAGCCCGTCCAGTGCGGGGAGGTGGAATAACCCGCACTGGGCTGTGTTGGCGAACCGGGGACACCATGCGTAAGGCTGGTGCCATGTACACCGGCCCGAGGAGACGTACTGGAGGCCAGATATGTAGAGCCGGCTTCATGGCACTTGGCTCAATGCTCACTCTAGCCCGCCCAGTGCGGGGAGGTGGAATAACCCGCACCGGGCTATGCACCCGTACAGGAGACACTGTGCGCTCTTCCGCATAACACGGTGTCTGCCCGTACTCCTGCTCTCCACGGTAAGCATGGGAAGTGGGCGCAGGTTTCCTACCTGCCCTCGCCACACTACCCTTTAGCCCCCCCCCCCCCAAGAAATTTTTGGGGTTTCTTCACGGGCTTCCAGCCCCGCTTCCGTGCTGCCTCCTCAGACCACCGCTCCTGGGCTTTAGCTGCCTCCATCTCTTCCCGAGAGCGGCGATATTCTCCAACCTTAGCCCAGGGTCCTTCTCCGTTAAATATTTGCTCCCATGACCATTCCTCCTGGTACCGCTGCTGCTGTCGCTGCTGCCCGTTGCCACGCTGCTTGATCCTTGTTTGGTGGGTGGTTCTGTAACGGCAGTCTACTTCGTCCTCCTCCTCAGACGAGGAGAGGCGAGAAGGATCAGAGGACCAATGTGCAGCGTGGTAATTTGACATAATGAATTTAATTAGACAAAACAAAAACACTATACAAAATAACAAAAGAACATACCGTCACAGTCCTAGCTGGTGCAGAACACAAACACAGAGACAGGAAACAACCACCCACCATCCCCAACACAAAACAAGCCACCTACAGTGGAGAGAACAAGTATTTGATACACTGCCAATTTTGCAGGTTTTCCTACTTACAAAGCTTGTAGAGGTCTGTAATTTTTATCATAGTTACACTTCAACTGTGAGAGACGGAATCTAAAACAAAAATCCAGAAAATCACATTGTATGATTTTTAAGTAATTAATTTGCATTTTATTGCATGACATAAGTATTTGATCACCTACCAACCAGTAAGAATTCCGGCTCTCACAGACCTGTTCGTTTTTTCTTTAAGAAGCCCTCCTGTTCTCCACTCATTACCTGTATTAACTGCACCTGTTTGAACTCGTTACCTGTATAAAAGACACCTGTCCACACACGCAATCAAACAGACTCAAACCTCTCCACAATGGCCAAGACCAGAGAGCTGTGTAAGGACATCAGGGATAAAATTGTAGACCTGCACAAGGCTAGGATGGACTACAGGACAATAGGCAAGCAGCTTGGTGAGAAGGCAACAACTGTTGGCGCAATTATTAGAAAATGGAAGAAGTTCAAGATGACGGTCAATCACCCTTGGTCTGGGGCTCCATGCAAGATCTCACCTCGTGGGGCATCAATGATCATGAGGAAGGTGAGGGATCAGCCCAGAACTACACGGCAGGACCTGGTCAATGACCTGAAGAGAGCTGGGACCACAGTCTCAAAGAAAACCATTAGTAACACACTACGCCGTCATGGATTAAAATCCTGCAGCGCACGCAAGGTCCCCCTGCTCAAGCCAGCGCATGTCCAGACCCTTCTGAAGTTTGCCAATGACCATCTGGATGATCCAGAGGAGGAATGGGAGAAGGTCATGTGGTCTGATGAGACAAAAATATAGCTTTTTGGTCTAAACTCCACTCGCCGTGTTTGGAGGAAGAAGAAGGATGAGTACAACCCCAAGAACACCATCTCAACCGTGAAGCATGGAGGTGGAAACATCATTCTTTGGGGATGCTTTTCTGGAAAGGGGACAGGGCGACTGCACCGTATTGAGGGGAGGATGGATGGGGCCATGTATCGCGTGATCTTGGCCAACAACCTCCTTCCCTCAGTAAGAGCATTGAAGATGGGTCGTGGCTGGGTCTTCCAGCATGACAACGACCCGAAACACACAGCCAGGGCAACTAAGGAGTGGCTCCGTAAGAAGCATCTCAAGGTCCTGGAGTGGCCTAGCCAGTCTCCAGACCTGAACCCAATAGAAAATCTTTGGAGGGAGCTGAAAGTCCGTATTGCCCAGCGACAGCCCCCAAACCTGAAGGATCTGGAGAAGGTCTGTATGGAGGAGTGGGCCAAAATCCCTGCTGCAGTGTGTGCAAACCTGGTCAAGAACTACAGGAAATGTATGATCTCTGTAATTGCAAACAAAGGTTTCTGTACCAAATATTAAGTTCTGCTTTTCTGATGTATCAAATACTTATTTCATGCAATAAAATGCAAATTAATTACTTAAAAATCATACAATGTGATTTTCTGGATATTTGTTTTCGATTCTGTCTCTCACAGTTGAAGTGTACCTATGATAAAAATTACAGACCTCTACATGCTTCGTAAGTAGGAAAACCTGCAAAATCGGCAGTGTATCAAATACTTGTTCTCCCCACTGTATATATGATTCTCAATCAGGGACAACGATTGACAGCTGTCTCTGATTGAGAACCATATCAGGCTGAACATAAAAACAGACGAACTAGACACACAACATAGAATACCCACCCCAACTCACGCCCTGACCAACTAAACACATACAAAACAACAGAAAACAGGTCAGGAACGTGACATGTGACAAACAGAGCCTTCGGGAAAGTATTCAGACCCCTTGACTTTTTCCACATTTTGTTACTTTACAGGTTTATATATATTTTTAAAATACATCCTCATTAATCTACACACAATATCCCATAATGAAAAAGTAAAAAGTAGATTTTTAGACATTTTTGCAAATGGTTTACAAACAAACTACTAAAACATCACATTTACAAAAGTATTCAGACTCTTTATTCTGTACAATAGTGGCCAAAAGTTTTGAGAATGACACAAATATAAATTTTCACAAAGTCTGCTGCCTCAGTTTGTATGATGGCAATTTGCATATACTCCAGAATGTTAAGAAGAGTGATTAGATAAATTGCAATTAATTGCAAAGTCCCTCTTTGCCATGCAAATGAACTGAATCCCCCAAAAACATTTCCACTGCATTTCAGCCCTGCCACAAAAGGACCAGCTGACATCATGTCAGTGATTCTCTCGTTAACACAGGTGTGAGTGTTGACAAGGACAAGGCTGGAGATCACGCTGTCATGCTAATTGAGTTCGAATAACAGACTGGAAGCTTCAAAAGGAGGGTGGTGCTTTTTAATCATTGTTCTTCCTCTGTCAACCATGGTTACCTGCAAGGAAACACGTGCCGTCATCATTGCTTTGCACAAAAAGGGCTTCACAGGCAAGGATATTGCTGCCAGTAAGATTTCACCTAAATCAACCATTTATCGGATCATCAAGAACTTCAAGGAGAGCAGTTCAATTGTTGTGAAGAAGGCTTCAGGGCGCCCAAGAAAGTCCAGCAAGCACCAGTACCATCTCCTAAAGTTGATTCAGCTGCGGGATCGGGCACCACCAGTACAGAGCTTGCTCGGGAATGGCAGCAGGCAGGTGTGAGTGCATCTGCACACACAGTGAGGCGAAGACTTTGAGGATGGCTTGGTGTCAAGAAGGGCAGCAAAGAAGCCACTTATCTCCAGGAAAAACATCAGGGATAGACTGATATTCTGCAAAAGGTACAGGGATTGGACTGCTGTGGACTGGGGTAAAGTAATTTTCTCTGATGAATCCCCTTTCCGATTGCTTGGGGCATCCGGAAAAAAGCTTGTCCGGAGAAGACAAGGTGAGCGCTATCATCAGTCCTGTGTCATGCCAACGGTAAAGCATCCTGAGACCATTCATGTGTGAGGTTGCTTCTCAGCCAAGGGAGTGGGCTCACTCACAATTTTGCCTAAGAACACAGCCATGAAAAAAGAATGGTACCAACACATCCTCCGAGAGCAACTTCTCCCAACCATCCAGGAACAGTTTGGTGACGAACAATGCCTTTTCCAGCATGATGGAGCACCTTGCCATAAGGCAAAAGTGATAACTAAGTGGCTCGGGGAACAAAACATTGATATTTTGGGTCCATGGCCAGGAAACTCCCCAGACCTTAATCCCACTGAGAACTTGTGGTCAATCCTCAAGAGGCGGGTGTACAAACAAAACCCCACAAATTCTGACTAACTCCAAGCATTGATTATACAAGAATGGGCTGCCATCAGTCAGGATGTGGCCCAGAAGTTAATTGACAGCATGCCAGGGCGGATTGCAGAGGTCTTGAAAAAGAAGGGTCAACACTGCAAATATTGACTCTTTGCATCAACTTCATGTAATTGTCAATAAAAGCCTTTGACACTTATGAAATGCTTGTAATTATACTTCAGTATTCAATAGTAACATCTGACAAAAAATATCTAAAGACACTGAAGCAGCAAACTTTGTGGAAATTAATATTTGTGTCATTCTCAAAACTTTTGGCCACAACTGTACTTTGTTGAAGCACCTTTGGCAGCGATTACAGCCTTGAGTCTTCTTGGGTATGACGCTACAAGCTCGGCACACCTGTATTTGCGGCGTTTCTCCCATTCTTCTCTGCAGATCCTCTCAAGCTCTGTCAGGTTGGATGGGGAGTGTTGCTGCACAGCCAATTTCAGGTCTCTCCAGAGATGTTCGATCAGGTTCAAGTCTGGGCTCTGGCTGGGCCACTCAAGGACATTCAGAGACTTGTCCCAAAGCCACTCCTGCGTTGTAAACAGCATGATGCTGCCACCACTATGCTTCCCCGTCGGGATGGTGCCAGGTTTCCTCCAAACGTGACGCTTGGCATTCAGGCCAAATAGTTCAATCTTGGTTTCATCAGACCAAGAATGTTTCTCATGGTCTGAGTCCTTTAGGTACCTTTTGGCAAACTCCAAGCGGGATGTCATATGCCTTTTACTGAGGAGTGGCTTCCGTTTGGCCACTTTACCATAAAGGCCTGATTGGTGGAGTGCTGCAGAGATGGTTCTCCTTCTGGAAGGTTCTCTCCATCTCTGGAGCTCTGTCAGAGTGACCATCGGGTTCTTGGTCACCTTCCTGACCAAGGCCCTTCTCCCCCAATTGCTCAGTTTGGCCGGGCAGCTTTAGGAAGAGTCTTAGTGGTTCCAAACTTCTTCCACTTAAGAATGACGAAAGCCACTGTGTTCTTGGGGACATTCAATGCTGCAGAAATGTTTTGGTACCCTTCCCCAGATCTGTGCCTCATCACAATCCAGTCTCTGAGCTTTACGGACAATTCCTTTGACTTCATGGCTTGGTTTTTGCTCTGATATGCACTGTCAACTGTGGGACCTTATATAGACAGGTGTGTGCCTTTCCAAATAATGTCCAATTAATTGAATTTACCACAGGTGGACTCCAATCAAGTTGTAAAAACATCTCAAGGATGATCAGTTGAAACAGGATGCACCTGAGCTCAATTTCAAGTCTCATAGCAAAGGGTATGAATACTTACAGTGGCAAGTTAAAGTATGTGAACCCTTTGGAAATACCTGGATTTCTTCATAAATTGGTCGTTAAATTTGATCTGAGCTTCATCTAGGTCACAACAATAGACAAACACAGTCTGCTTAAACTAATAACACACAAACAATTATACATTTCACGTCTTTATTGAACACACCGTGTAAACATTCACAGTGCATGGTGGGAAAAGTCTGTGAACCCTTGGATTTAATAACTGGTTGAGCCTCCTTTGGCAGCAATATCCTCAACCAAACGTTTTCTGTAGTTGCGGATCAGACCTGCACAATGGTCAGGATGAATTTTGGACCACTCCTGTTTCAGTTCAGCAATATTCTTGGGATGTCTGTGTAACGGATGTGAAATGGCTAGCTAGTTAGCGGGTACGCGCTACTAGCGTTTCAATCAGTTACGTCACTTGCTCTGAAACCTAGAAGTAGTGTTGCACCTTGCTCTGCAAGGGCCGCGGCTTTTGTGGAGCGATGGGTAACGACGCTTCGTGGGTGTCAGTTGTTGATGTGTGCAGAGGGTCCCTGGTTCGCGCCCGTGTCGGGGCGAAGGGACGGTTTAAAGTTATACTGTTACATTGGTGCCGTGACCCGGATCACTGGTTGCTGCGGAAAAGGAGGAGGTTGAAAGGGGGGTGAGTGTAACGGATGTGAAATGGCTAGCTAGTTAGCGGGTACGCGCTACTAGTGTTTCAATCAGTTACGTCACTTGCTCTGAAACCTAGAAGTAGTGTTGCACCTTGCTCTGCAAGGGCCGCGGCCTTTGTGGCGCGATGGGTAACGATGCTTCGTGGGCGACCGTTGTTGATGTGTGCAGAAGGTCCCTGGTTCACGCCCGTGTCGGGGCGAGGGGACGGTTTAAAAGTTATACTGTTACATCTGGTGTGAACTGCTCTCTTGAGGTCATGCCACAGCTTCTCAATCGGGTTGAGGTAAGGACTCTAACTGGGCCACTCCAGAAGCCGTATTTTCTTCTGTTGAAGCCATTCTGTTGTTGATTCACTTCTGTGTTTTGGGTCGTTGTCCTGTTGCATTACCCAACTTCTGTTGAGCTTCAATTGGCGGACACATAGCCTTACATTCTCCTGCAAAATGTCTTGATAAACTTGGGAATTCATTTTTCCGTCGATGATAGCAAGCTGTCCAGGCCCTGAGGCAGCAAAGCAGCCCCAAACCATGATGCTTCCTCCACCAGACTTTACAGTTGGGATGAGGTTTTGATGTTTGTGTGCATTTTTCTCTACACACATAGTGTTGTGTGTTCCTTCCAAACAACTCAACTGTAGTTCCATCTGTCCACAGAATATTTTGCCAGTAACGCTGTGGAATATCCAGATGCTCTTTTGCAAACTTCAGACGTGCAGCAATGTTTTTTTTGGACCGCAGTGGCTTCTTCCGTGGTGTCCTCCAATGAACACCATTCTTGTTTAGTGTTTTACGTATCGTAGACTCGTAAAACAGTCTATTCATGACGCTGAACATGCTAACAGAGATGTTAGCATGTTCCAGAGATTTCTGTAAGTCTTTAGCTGACACTCTAGGATTCTTCTTAACCTCACTGAGCATTCTGCGCTGTGCTCTTGCAGTCATCTTTGCAGGACGGCCACTCCTAGGGAGAGTAGCAACAGTGCTGAACTTTCTCCATTTATAGACTATTTGTTTTACCGTGGACTGACGAACATCAAGGCTAATGAGATACTTTTGTAACCCTTTCCAGCTTTATGTGAGTCAACAATTCTTAATCTTAGGTCTTCTGAGATCTCTTTTGTTCAAAGCATGGTTCACATCAGGCAATGCTTCTTGTGAATAGCAAACTCAAATTTTGTGTGTTTTTTATAGGACAAGGCAGCTCTAACCAACATCTCCAATCTCGTCTCATTGATTGGACTCCAGGTTAGCTGACTCCTGACTCCAATTAGCTTTTGGAGAAGTCATTAGCCTAAAGGATCACATACTTTTTCCAACCTACACTGTGAATGTTTAAAATATGTATTTTTCTTGTCTATATTGAATACAATAATTTCTGTGTTATTAGTTTAAGCACACTATGTTTGTCTATTGTTGGGACTTAGATGAAGACCAGATCAAATTTGATGAACAATTCATGCAGAAATCCAGGGAATTCCAAAGGGTTCACGTACTTTTTCTTGCCATTGTATATAAAAAATGTATTTTTGTTTTAAATGTTTAATACATTTGCTAAAATTTAAAAAACTGTTTTCGCTTCGTCATTATGGAGTATTGTGTGTAGATTGCTAAGGAAAGTTGTATATTTAATACATTTTAGAATAAGGCTGTAACGTAACAAAATGTGGAAAAAGTCAAGGGGTCTGAATACTTTCCGAAGGCACTGTATTCTACTACATAGCACTACCTGTCCTATCCAGGAGGAAACTACCTGTCCTATCCAGGAGGAAATTACCTGTCCTATCCAGGAGGAAATTACCTGTCCTATCCAGGAGGAAATTACCTGTCCTATCCAGGAGTAAACTACCTGTCCTATACAGGTGGAAACTACCTGTCCTATCCAGGTGGAAATTACATGTCCTATCCAGGAGGAAATTACCTGTCCTATCCAGGGGTAAATTACCTGTCCTATCCAGGAGTAAACTACCTGTCCTATCCAGGTGGAAACTACCTGTCCTATCAGGAGGAAATTACCTGTCCTATCCAGGAGTAAACTACATGTCCTATCCAGGAGGAAACAACCTGTCCTATCCAGGAGAAAACTACCTGTCCTATCCAGGAGGAAATTACCTGTCCTATCCAGGTGGAAAATACCTGTCCTATGCAGGAGGACACTACCTGTCCTATCCAAGAGGAAATTACCTGTCCTATCCAGGAAGACACTACCTGTCCTATCCAGGAGGAAATTACCTGTCCTATCCAGGAGGAAACTACCTGTCCTATCCAGGAGGAAACGACCTGTCCTATCCAGGAGGAAACGACCTGTCCTATCCAGGAGGAAACTACATGTCCTAACCAGGAGGATACTACCTGTCCTATCCAGGAGGATACTACCTGTCCTATCCAGGAGGATACTACCTGTCCTATCCAGGAGGATACTACCTGTCCTATCCAGGAGGATACTACCTGTCCTATCCAGGAGGATACTACCTGTCCTATCCAGGAGGACACCACCTGTCCTAACCAGGAGGAAACTACCTGTCCTATCCAGGAGGATACTACCTGTCCTAACCAGGAGGATACTACCTGTCCTGACCAGGAGGAAATTACCTGTCCTATCCAGGAGGACAACACCTGTCCTATCCAGGAGGACACCACCTGTCCTATCCAGGAGTACACACCTGTCCTATCCAGGAGGAAAATACCTGTCCACCACCTGCCTCCCGTGTGGCGCAGTGGTCTAGGGCACTGCATCGCAGTGCTAGCTGCGCCACCAGAGTCTCTGGGTTCGCGCCCAGGCTGGGCTGGGTTCGCGCCCAGGCTCTGTCGCAGCCGGCCGCAACCGGGAGGTCCGTGGGGCGACGCACAATTGGCATAGCGTCGTCCGAGTTAGGGAGGGTTTGGCCGGTAGGGATATCCTTGTCTCAGTATGTAAAAAAAAAAAGAAGAAATGTAATAAAATGTATGCACTCGACTGTAAGTTGCTTTGGATAAGAGCGTCTGCTAAATGACTAAAATGTAAATGTCCTATCCAGGTGGAAATGCAAAAATGCCCCAACAAACCTTTTGCTCCTACTATTTTAATAATAATGTTTTAAACTACTTTAACATTAAATTAATGATATAGGGCCTGTGCAGCTTCATAGCTCATTTAACCAATTACAATGATTTAAATGACCAATGGAAAACATTCAGTTCTTAGAATGTCAATACATTTTACAAAGTGTATTTGACTAACAACATAGTAACAAACATTCCATGTTTTCATTGACGTCAACATAAAAATGATATCTTAAAGTACATATCTTTTAAAGATATAAATATGGTCTCTAAAATAAGGTAAAGAAAATAGAGCTGAAACACATGGCTGCCTATCCCTTGGTAAGGCCACCTTTATGGGCTTCATCAAAGAACATCAAGACATGCAGTCCTATCAATTTTGATCTGACTGAGAATTCATAAATAATCAGTTTTCAATCATGAGCAAATTGAGGATCACACTGTATTGAATCTTAATGGCCTCCACAGTTTTTTGGGGCGTACCAAAAATATATCAGAGCAACAACAAACAAAAAAAAGTGCCGAAAACTCCTTTGGATTAGAACTCGTCTCTGATGTTAAAATGAGGTTGGTCTTCAGGCTTGAAGTCCTCATTGGGGCTACCATCCTGGTTGAGGATGCGTATGGCGGTGTAGCCTACAATAGGGTACTTTGTCTTGTACGTGCCCTCAAATACACTCTCAAGGGATTGGAGCTGCTCTTCAGTAAGGCCCGTCTGAAAGAGAGGGAAGAAAAAAAAGGACAAGACACACCCATTTCATTACTAAGAGAATACTAGAGAGGGGGTTTCAAAAAAGGGTTTCTATGGGTTCTTTGTGGAACCATTTCTGAAGAACCCTTTATAGTTCTGCAAAAAGGGTTCGATGGGAGTTAAACATCTACACAGGGGCATCATCCCCCCCCAAGGATTTTTATTTTTTACATTTACTGTATTTCTACACAATTGAAAAACTCAAAAAAATGCAATCAGTCAACAAGGGGACTTATCATTCTACAAACATGTCATATGAGAATTAGCTGCCTGCTACGCACAAGCTCAACACCGGGATTAAAACTCTAGTTTAGTTTCATGTCAACAGTTAGCTAGCCATCTACTACAGCCATCTTTACCTTGTCCAACCATCCAGCCATCCATTTAACTGTCCCCTTTATGACGCTGTACCCCTTTATGATGCTGTACCCCTTCCCCTTTATAGAGCTGCACCCCTTTATGATGCTGTACCCCTTCCCCTTCATGATGCTGTACCCCTTTATGACGCTGCACCCCTTCCCCTTCATGACGCTGCACCCCTTCCCCTTCATGACGCTGCACCCCTTCCCCTTCATGACGCTGCACCCCTTCCCCTTCATGACGCTGCACCCCTTCCCCTTCATGACGCTGCACCCCTTCCCCTTCATGACGCTGCACCCCTTCCCCTTCATGACGCTGCACCCCTTCCCCTTCATGACGCTGCACCCCTTCCCCTTCATGACGCTGCACCCCTTCCCCTTCATGACGCTGCACCCCTTCCCCTTCATGACGCTGCACCCCTTCCCCTTCATGACGCTGCACCCCTTCCCCTTCATGACGCTGCACCCCTTCCCCTTCATGACGCTGCACCCCTTCCCCTTCATGACGCTGCACCCCTTCCCCTTCATGACGCTGCACCCCTTCCCCTTTATAGAGCTGCACCCCTTTATGATGCTGCACCCCTTCCAATTCATGACGCTGCACCCCTTCCCCTTCATGACGCTGCACCCCTTCCCCTTTATAGAGCTGCACCCCTTTATGATGCTGCACCCCTTCCCCTTCATGACGCTGCACCCCTTCCCCTTCATGACGCTGCACCCCTTCCCCTTTATGACGCTGCACCCCTTCCCCTTTATGACGCTGCACCCCTTCCCCTTTATAGAGCTGCACCCCTTTATGATGCTGCACCCCTTCCCCTTCATGACGCTGCACCCCTTCCCCTTTATGACGCTGCACCCCTTCATGACACTGCACCCCTTCATGACGCTGCACCCCTTCATGACGCTGCACCCCTTCCCCTTTATGACGCTGCACCCCTTCATGACGCTGCACCCCTTCATGACGCTTCACCCCTTCCCCTTTATGATGCTGCACCCCTTTATGACGCTGCACCCCTTCCCCTTTATAACGCGGCACCCCTTTATAACGCAGCACCCCTTTATAACGCAGCACCCCTTTATGATGCGGCACCCCTTCCCCTTTATGACACTGCACCCCTTCATGACGCTGCACCCCTTCATGACGCTGCACCCCTTCATGACGCTGCACCCCTTCCCCTTTATGACGCTGCACCCCTTCATGAGGCTGCACCCCTTCATGACGCTGCACCCCTTCCCCTTTATGATGCTGCACCCCTTTATGACGCTGCACCCCTTCCCCTTTATGACGCTGCACCCCTTCCCCTTTATGACGCTGCACCCCTTCCCCTTTATGACGCTGCACCCCTTCCCCTTCATGACGCTGCACCCCTTCCCCTTTATGACGCTGCACCCCTTCCCCTTTATGACGCTGCACCCCTTCATGACGCTGCACCCCTTCCCCTTCATGACGCTGCACCCCTTCCCCTTCATGACGCTGCACCCCTTCCCCTTTATGACGCTGCACCCCTTCCCCTTCATGACGCTGCACCCCTTCCCCTTCATGACGCTGCACCCCTTCCCCTTCATGACGCTGCACCCCTTCCCCTTCATGACGCTGCACCCCTTCCCCTTCATGACGCTGCACCCCTTCCCCTTCATGACGCTGCACCCCTTCCCCTTCATGACGCTGCACCCCTTCCCCTTCATGACGCTGCACCCCTTCCCCTTTATGACGCTGCACCCCTTCCCCTTTATGACGCTGCACCCCTTCCCCTTCATGACGCTGCACCCCTTCCCCTTCATGACGCTGCACCCCTTCCCCTTCATGATGCTGCACCCCTTCCCCTTTATGACGCTGCACCCCTTTATGATGCTGCACCCCTTCCCCTTCACGACGCTGCACCCCTTCCCCTTCATGACGCTGCACCCCTTCATGACGCTGCACCCCTTCATGACGCTGCACCCCTTCATGACGCTGCACCCCTTCATGACGCTGCACCCCTTCCCCTTTATGACGCTGCACCCCTTCATGACGCTGCACCCCTTCATGACGCTGCACCCCTTCATGACGCTGCACCCCTTCCCCTTTATGACGCTGCACCCCTTCCCCTTTATGACGCTGCACCCCTTCCCCTTTATGACGCTGCACCCCTTCCCCTTCATGACGCTGCACCCCTTCCCCTTCATGATGCTGCACCCCTTCCCCTTCATGACGCTGCACCCCTTCCCCTTTATGACGCTGCACCCCTTTATGATGCTGCACCCCTTCCCCTTCACGACGCTGCACCCCTTCCCCTTCACGACGCTGCACCCCTTCCCCTTTATGACGCTGCACCCCTTTATGATGCTGCACCCCTTCACGACGCTGCACCCCTTCCCCTTCATGACGCTGCACCCCTTCATGACGCTGCACCCCTTCATGACGCTGCACCCCTTCATGACGCTGCACCCCTTCATGACGCTGCACCCCTTCCCCTTTATGACGCTGCACCCCTTCCCCTTTATGACGCTGCACCCCTTCCCCTTCATGACGCTGCACCCCTTCCCCTTTATGACGCTGCACCCCTTCCCCTTTATGACGCTGCACCCCTTCCCCTTTATGACGCTGCACCCCTTCCCCTTTATGACGCTGCACCCCTTCCCCTTTATGACGCTGCACCCCTTCCCCTTTATGACGCTGCACCCCTTCCCCTTTATGACGCTGCACCCCTTCCCCTTTATGACGCTGCACCCCTTCCCCTTTATGACGCTGCACCCCTTCCCCTTTATGACGCTGCACCCCTTCATGACGCTGCACCCCTTCATGACGCTGCACCCCTTCATGACGCTGCACCCCTTCCCCTTCATGACGCTGCACCCCTTCCCCTTCATGACGCTGCACCCCTTCCCCTTCATGACGCTGCACCCCTTCCCCTTCATGACGCTGCACCCCTTCCCCTTCATGACGCTGCACCCCTTCCCCTTCATGACGCTGCACCCCTTCCCCTTTATGACGCTGCACCCCTTCCCCTTTATGACGCTGCACCCCTTCCCCTTTATGACGCTGCACCCCTTCATGACGCTGCACCCCTTCATGACGCTGCACCCCTTCATGACGCTGCACCCCTTCCCCTTCATGACGCTGCACCCCTTCATGACGCTGCACCCCTTCCCCTTCACGACGCTGCACCCCTTCCCCTTCACGACGCTGCACCCCTTCCCCTTCACGACGCTGCACCCCTTCCCCTTCACGACGCTGCACCCCTTCCCCTTCACGACGCTGCACCCCTTCCCCTTCACGACGCTGCACCCCTTCCCCTTCACGACGCTGCACCCCTTCCCCTTCACGACGCTGCACCCCTTCCCCTTCACGACGCTGCACCCCTTCCCCTTTATGACGCTGCACCCCTTCATGACGCTGCACCCCTTCCCCTTTATGACGCTGCACCCCTTCCCCTTTATGACGCTGCACCCCTTCCCCTTTATGACGCTGCACCCCTTCCCCTTTATGACGCTGCACCCCTTCCCCTTTATGACGCTGCACCCCTTCCCCTTTATGACGCTGCACCCCTTCATGACGCTGCACCCCTTCATGACGCTGCACCCCTTCATGACGCTGCACCCCTTCCCCTTCATGACGCTGCACCCCTTCATGACGCTGCACCCCTTCCCCTTCACGACGCTGCACCCCTTCCCCTTCACGACGCTGCACCCCTTCCCCTTCACGACGCTGCACCCCTTCCCCTTCACGACGCTGCACCCCTTCCCCTTCACGACGCTGCACCCCTTCCCCTTCACAACGCTGCACCCCTCCCCCTTCACGACGCTGCACCCCTTCCCCTTTATGACGCTGCACCCCTTCATGACGCTGCACCCCTTCCCCTTTGACGCTGCACCCCTTCCCCTTTATGACGCTGCACCCCTTCCCCTTTATGACGCTGCACCCCTTCCCCTTTATGACGCTGCACCCCTTCCCTTTATAACGCGGCACCCCTTTATAACGCGGCACCCCTTTATGATGCGGCACCCCTTCCCCTTTATGACACTGCACCCCTTCATGACGCTGCACCCCTTCATGACGCTGCACCCCTTCCCCTTTATGACGCTGCACCCCTTCATGACGCTTCACCCCTTCATGACGCTTCACCCCTTCCCCTTTATGACGCTGCACCCCTTCCCCTTCATGACGCTGCACCCCTTCCCCTTCATGACGCTGCACCCCTTCCCCTTTATGACGCTGCACCCCTTCCCCTTTATGACGCTGCACCCCTTCCCCTTCATGACGCTGCACCCCTTCCCCTTCATGACGCTGCACCCCTTCCCCTTTATGACGCTGCACCCCTTCCCCTTCATGACGCTGCACCCCTTCCCCTTCATGACGCTGCACCCCTTCCCCTTCATGACGCTGCACCCCTTCCCCTTCATGACGCTGCACCCCTTCCCCTTCATGACGCTGCACCCCTTCCCCTTCATGACGCTGCACCCCTTCCCCTTCATGACGCTGCACCCCTTCCCCTTCATGACGCTGCACCCCTTCCCCTTCATGACGCTGCACCCCTTCCCCTTCATGACGCTGCACCCCTTCCCCTTCATGACGCTGCACCCCTTCCCCTTTATGATGCTGCACCCCTTTATGATGCTGCACCCCTTTATGATGCTGCACCCCTTCCCCTTCATGACGCTGCACCCCTTCCCCTTCATGACGCTGCACCCCTTCCCCTTCATGACGCTGCACCCCTTCCCCTTTATGATGCTGCACCCCTTTATGATGCTGCACCCCTTTATGATGCTGCACCCCTTTATGATGCTGCACCCCTTCCCCTTCATGACGCTGCACCCCTTCCCCTTTATGACGCTGCACCCCTTCCCCTTTATGACGCTGCACCCCTTTATGATGCTGCACCCCTTTATGATGCTGCACCCCTTCCCCTTCATGACGCTGCACCCCTTCCCCTTTATGACGCTGCACCCCTTTATGATGCTGCACCCCTTCATGACGCTGCACCCCTTCCCCTTCATGACGCTGCACCCCTTCCCCTTTATGACGCTGCACCCCTTTATGACGCTGCACCCCTTCCCCTTCATGACGCTGCACCCCTTCCCCTTCATGACGCTGCACCCCTTCCCCTTCATGACGCTGCACCCCTTCCCCTTCATAACGCTGCACCCCTTCCCCTTCATGACGCTGCACCCCTTCCCCTTCATGACGCTGCACCCCTTTATGATGCTGCACCCCTTCCCCTTCATGACGCTGCACCCCTTCCCCTTCATGACGCTGCACCCCTTCCCCTTTATGACGCTGCACCCCTTCCCCTTTATGACGCTGCACCCCTTCCCCTTTATGACGCTGCACCCCTTCATGACGCTGCACCCCTTCCCCTTCATGACGCTGCACCCCTTCCCCTTTATGACGCTGCACCCCTTCATGACGCTGCACCCCTTCCCCTTCATGACGCTGCACCCCTTCCCCTTCATGACGCTGCACCCCTTCCCCAGCCCAACCATTTGTTTTGCTTTACTCACAGTGTCAGAAGTCAGATCAGCTGGCTCAAGGGACATTTTGGCCACAGCCCTTGTGCAGTCCTTTCCAACCAAGGCATTGTATGGTCCATCTTTC
This sequence comes from Salvelinus namaycush, assembly GCF_016432855.1. NCBI lineage: Eukaryota > Metazoa > Chordata > Actinopteri > Salmoniformes > Salmonidae > Salvelinus > Salvelinus namaycush. The sequence continues at coordinate 167,974 of NW_024057842.1, forward strand.
CCATAGAACTCTACAACGATAAACTACATTAGTCCCTCTGTAATAATAGCTCCTCGGTACTTACAGCTGTTACATATTTGCAGTTTGTGTGGGCCTCACATCGAAACCCCCTTATCCTCTTCCCCTGTTATCTATCTTGTTATTTCCAATGTAATTACCAGGATTGGAGTCAATTCTATTTAAATTCCAGACAATTCAGGAAGTACAGTGAAATTCCAATTCTCTTCAATGCTTTTCAAGTAGAAAAATGTGGAATTGGAATTTGGTTTACTTTATGAATTGACTGCAATTGAAATGGAATTGACCCCAACCCTGGTAATTACCCAGCTTCCTATGTCGATACCAGTGATTGTGAATAGAGGTCGACCGATTAAATCGGCATGATTAATTAGGGACGGATTCAAGTTTTCATAACAATCGGTAATCTGCCTTTTTGGACGCCGATTATTGCCGATTACATTGCACTCCACGAGGAAACTGCGTGGCAGGCTGACCACCTGTTACGCGAGTGCAGCTTCAAAAGGACCTTGTGGCTGCAAGAAGCCAAGGTAAGTTGCTAGCTAGCATTAAATTGATCTTATAAAAAACTATCAATCTTCACAATCACTAGTTAACTACACATGGTTGATGATATTACTAGGTTAACTAGCGTGTCCTGCGTTGCATATAATCAATGTGGTGGCTGTTAAGTTATCATTGAATCACAGCCTACTTCGCCAAGCGGGTGATGATTTAACAAAAGCGCATTCGCGAAAAAAAGCACATTCGTTGCACAAATGTACCTAACCATAAACATCAGTGCCTTTCTTAAATGCATGTTAGCAGCCAACATTAACTAGGGAAATTGTGTCACTTCTCTTGCATTCAGTGCAAGCAGAGTCAGGGTATATGCAGCATTTTGGGCCCCCTGGCTCGTTGCGAACTGTGCTTCTTCCTAACAAAGACCGTAATTAATATGGCAGATTTTTACATAATTATGATATAACATTGAAGGTTGTACAATGTAACAGCAATATTTTAACTTAGGGATGCCACCCGTTTGACAAAATACGGAATAGTTCCGTATTTCACTGAAAGAATAAACCTTTTGTTTTTCGAAATTATAGTTTCCGGATTTTACCATATTAATGACCAAAGGCTCGTATTTCTGTGTCTTTATTATAATTAAGTCTATGATTTGATAGAGCAGTCTGACTGAGCATTCAAACAGCACTTTAATGTGTTGGCCAGCAGCTCTTAGCAATGCTTGAAGCACAGCGCTGTTTATGACTTCAAGCCTATCAACTCCTGAGATTAGGCTGGCAATACTAAAGTGCCTATAAGAACATCCAATAGTCAAAGGCATGTGAAATACAAATGGTATAGAGAGAACTAGTCGACGCATCATAATTCCTATAATAACTACAACCTAAAACTTCTTAACTGAGAATATTGAAGAACTGGGAATATTGAACAACCAGCTTTCATATGTTCTGAGCAAGGAACATAAACGTTAGCTTTCTTACATGGCACATATTGCACTTTTACTTTCTTCTCCAACACTTTGTTTTTGCATTATTTAAACCAAATTGAACATGTTTCATTATTTATTTGAGACTAAATAGATTTTATTTTATGTATTAAGTTAAAATAAAAGGGTTCATTGTTCATTTAGTATTGTTGTAATTGTCATTATTACAAATATATATATAAAAATCGCCCGACTAATAGGAATAGGCTTATTTTGGTCCTCCAATAATTGGTATCGGCGTTGAAAAATAATAATTGGTCGACCTCTAATTGTGAAGAATCATTCATTCAGCTTTGACACACAACTTTATCTCGTCTCTTTACTGGCCTGAACTACTGTGATATCATTGGGACGCCACACTAGCAGTCTGTGGAGTTTGATAAGTTATCATCAAGCTGTTCCAAGAGATGGGGAGGACACCAACACTCTGTGATTACTATTTACCTTTTCCCTTGGTAACATCAAACACCACTCCTTTTATGGCCATGTAAATGGGATGCCCGTCCTAAAACACAGCAATAGATACATTATGTTACTTTTTTTTGTTATAGATCAATTAGCATTATTAGTGATAAAGAAAACGATGTCATTGTGTTGGCTGACCACACCCTCACGCTGATAGTCCATTCGCATTTGCATAAGCAAGACGAGCTATTCATACCTCCATTAGCCTACTGTAGGCTTGTCCTGCTGTAGTGAAGATCACGGGTTAGCTACACCCATAGCTCTGGTCCATGTCGTTAGTGCGTGTTCCTCCACTACTACTAGTGAAGGAACGCGACCTAACGCCACGGACCAGAGCTAGCCTACCCATACACCTACATAATAACAAGTACCTACCTCACTCCCGTCGTGCGTTTTTAAATCTTCGTCTGTGAACAGTCGGACAGGTTTTGAGGCTGGTTTGTGTTTTAGTTTAACATCGTCTGCCAAACTCACCACGAGAAGCACAAATGTGATAAAAAGTTGCACTGGTGTTACCATGGTTGCCTGGCTATTTGGACAAGCCTCAACAACGTTCATAAATAATTCCGATGTCCTCTTTTTAGGAGATAATTTGCTTCCTAGTTCCGGTTTTCTCTCTCTGTCGCTCTAACTACCCTAAGAAACCAAGAAATGAGTCCGCGAACACAAGTAGGCTACTAGGGAAGAAAGTGGAATTAAAGTTTGAGGTAAACTTGATCCATGTCCCCAGATAAATATTTGATTTCCCTTAACGTTCAGTAGATGGGTCATGTGGTTTCTGATCACGTTCCTAAGAATCATATGTTTTGCCGGCGGCCAAAAGTGCTGTGCTGTGCATGTGATAGTCGGGTCAAATTGGTTGCCTCTTTTAAACCCGTTCTGGGACCAGTTTACACTTCCACACAATCCAATAAATTACCGAGCGGGAAAATAATAAAACTGCCCTGCAGTTAAGGGCAATACCTACACTCCTCTACCAATGGGACGACGATATATTACCGTTCTCCCGGCAGTAGGATATAATGCTGGCAGCACGGTCGCGGATTTTCTTTCCTCAAAATAAGAGTCCCTCTACAAAGACGTACTAAACGTTGGGAATATCGGATAAAAAAAAAAATCTAGTGCAGTGGTTGTAATATTAGAATGCACAAGGTGCAATTTCGAAATTGGGTAGATGTTCCCCAATACTGGAAGGGGGGACCCAAGCGAAAACGTTTGGGAACCACTACTCTAGTGCAGTACAACATTTTTTTTCACAGCATTGCAACCACCTTAAACATTTTTTTTATTGATAACTAACTTAAATGTAATAACTTTGTTTATAAGTAAGTAACTGAAATATATATATTGTATTATTTATACCAGCATTTCTTTAGAAAGTTTACACCAATACTGGTACGCTTGTTAATTTAATTCCATGTGTAACTCTGTGTTGTTGTTTGTGTCGCACTGCTTTGCTTTATCTTGGCCAGGTCGCAATTGTAAATGAGAACTTGTTCTCAACTAGCCTACCTGGTTAAAATAAAGGTGAAATAAAGAAATATGTTAAACTATTGTTTAGTGCTCTCAAAGTCAAATCTGGACCTCTAAGCCAGTTCCAATGTGTTTTTTCATTGTTCCCCTCTAATCAGGGACTGATTTAGACCTGGGACACCGGGTGGGTGATTCCCCTCTAATCAGGGACTGATTTAGACCTGGGACACCAGGTGGGTGATTCCCCTCTAATCAGGGACTGATTTAGACCTGATTTAGACCTGGGACACCGGGTGGGTGATTCCCCTCTAATCAGGGACTGATTTAGAACTAGGACACCGGGTGGGTTATTCCCCTCTAATCAGGGACTGAGTTAGACCTGGGACACCAGGTGGGTGATTCCCCTCTAATCAGGGACTGAGTTAGACCTGGGACACCAGGTGGGTGATTCCCCTCTAATCAGGGACTGAGTTAGACCTGGGACACCAGGTGGGTTATTCCCCTCTAATCAGGGACTGAGTTAGACCTGGGACACCAGGTGGGTGCAATTAATTATCAGGTAGAACATAAAACCAGCAGGCTCATCCGTCTACACACAAATACCCCACAATGACAAAGCAAAAACATTTTTAAAAATGTTAGCAAATGTATTAAACATTTAAAACAGAAATACCTTATTTACATAGTGGCAAGAAAAAGTATGTGAACCCTTTGGAATTACCTGGATTTCTGCATAAATTGGGCATCAAATTTAATCTGATCTTCATCTAAGTCACAACAATAGATAAACATAGTGTGTTTAAACAGCTTAGGGTCGTTGTCCTGTTGGAAGGTGAACCTTCGTCCCAGTCTGAGGGCCATAGCTCTCTGGAGCAGGTTTTCATCAAGGATCTCTCTGTACTTTGCTCCGTTCATCTTTCCCTCGATCCTGACTAGTCTCCCAGTTCCTGCCGCTGAAAAACATCCCCATAGCATGATGCTGCCACCACCATGCTTCACCGTAGGGATGGTGCCACGTTTCCTCCAGACTTGATGCTTGGCATTCAGGCCAAAGAGTTCAATCTTGGTTTCATCAGACCAGAGAATCTTGTTTCTCATCTGAGAGTCTTTAGGTGCCATTTGGCAAACTTCAAGCAGACTGTCATGTGCCTTTTACTGAGGAGTGGCTTCCGTCTGGCCACTCTACCATAAAGGCCTGATTGGTGGAGTGATGCAGAGATGGTTGTCCTTCTGGAAGGTTCTGCCATCTCTGGAGCGCTGTCAGAGTGACCACCGGGTTCTTGGTCACTTCCCTGACCAAGGCCATTCTTCCCCGATTGCTCAGTTTGGCCAGGCGGTCAGCTCTAGGAAGAGTCTCAGTGGTTCCAAACTTCTTCCATTTAAGAATGATGGAGGCCACTGTGTTCTTGGGGACCTTCAATGCTGCAGAAATGTTTTGGTACCCTTCCCCAGATCTGTGCCTCGACACAATCCTGTCTCGGCGCTCTATGGACAATTCCTTCGACCTTATTGCTTGGTTTTTGCTCTGACATGCACTGTCAACTTGTGGGACCTTATATTGACAGGTGTGTGCCTTTCCATATCAAATCAATTGAATTAACCACAGGTGGACTCCAATCAAGTTGTAGAAACATCTTAAGGATGATCAATGGAAACAGGATGCACCTGAGCTCAATTTCAAGCCTTATAGCAAAGGGTCTGAATACTTTCAGTACCAGTCAAAAGTTTGGACACACCTACTCATTCAAGGGTTTTTCTTTATTTTACTATTTTCTACATTGTAGAATAATAGTGAAGACATCAAAACTATAAAAAAAACACATATGGAATCATGTAGTAACCAAAGAAGTGTTAAACAAATGAAAATATATTTATCATTTTAGATTCTTCAAAGTAGCCACCATTTGACTTGATGACAGCTTTGCACACATTCTCTCAACCAGCTTTACCTGGAATGATTTTCCAACAGTCTTGAAGGAGTTCCCACATATGCTGAGCACTTGTTGAAATGAAATGACACCATATATAGATTCTACAGACCCCACTTTTACATCGACACAAAGAAACATTTCTTTCACTATAAGCCCAATATTGGCAACATGGTCTTAAAATAACATTTAATTCTTTTTTACATAAATTCCTTCTTGCATTTGTTTATAAGCACAATAAAAATCGACACTGATTAAAATGTAATATATTTTTAATGAGTTATCCACCTTGCCATGTTTTGAAATGTGGGCTTTTAATTTGAAAGTTTCCTCATTACCATAGGAAAGTGACGTCATCGTCTGTGCTCGCAGAATAGTAGTACAATATAGGTGTTTTCTGCTGCTTAATAACTACGCACGAACGTGAACGAATCCACCGGTTTAATATCTCTACCTGCGTGAGATCCACACGATGAGAAAATTATATTATGAATAAAAATGGATAATTTATAATATCCGGAGTTTTAATTAACTATATAGTAAGTCGAAGTATTCTTTGAAGACGAATCGGAATGCTTCGGAAGGAGACCTCCCGGTCATACCACGAAGTAAGTTCTGCCACTGACGGATTTTAATTGATTATTGATTTCATATCATTATCAATTACTTTACAATCGTATCTATCTGTATTGATCGATCACCTTTCAGGAAGTTGGGCGGAAAACATTGGGACTTCTCTAGGAGGTGATCCTCGTAAAGAAACAATATCATGTGACTTACAGCTGACTTTTAAGACGTTTGCTTTACAATTACAGTAGGGTACTTGGAAGTCTACAGACCTACCCGATCTGAAAGTGGAAGACACTGTGTACTTTATATACACTGATACTTTGTGTTAAATCAACCATTAATGATATAAATCTGTAACGTTATTTGATACAGTTCAATGACGAGGAAGAACTTCAAACCCCAGACTTCTACCAAGACAATGACAGTGCCAACGGTGGCCTGGAGGAGCCAGAAGAATCCATTGCCAGTGTTCTACCAGGTGTTTTTTTTTTTTTTTTTACTTTATTCAATTGTATTTTATATTATATTCTATCCTATTCTAGTCTATTCTATTCTAGTCTATCATATTCTAGTTTATTCTATTCTATTCTATTCTATTCTAGTCTAGTTTATTCTATTCTATCCTATTATATTATAGTCTATTCTATTCTAGTCTATTCTATTCTATCCTATTGTATTATAGTCTATTATTTTCTATCCTATTCTAGTCTATTCTATCCTATTCTAGTTTATTCTATTCTATCCTATTATATTATAGTCTATTCTATTCTAGTCTATTATATTCTATCCTATTATATTATAGTCTATTCTTTTCTATCCTATTCTAGTCTATTCTAGTCTATTATATTCTATCCTATTATATTATAGTCTATTCTTTTCTATCCTATTATATTATAGTCTATCCTATTCTAGTCTATTCTATCCTATTCTAGTCTATTCTAGTCTATTCTATCCTATTCTAGTCTATTCTAGTCTATTCTATCCTATTCTAGTCTATTCTATCCTATTCTAGTCTATTCCCAAAAATAATATTGTAAAGACTACTGTAATATTCATACTACTGTAATTATTCATATTAATATTCATAATATTCATATTGTCTTTATTACTTATAATATGTAATTCATGTATTGATTAACAATCTTTCCTTACCATTTAATTATTATTTTATCATTTTGGCCTTTATTTATATATACCTTTTATATTTACCGTATTATTCCAGAGGAGGACATAGTGAACAGCAATCCATTTACACTATTCAACAAGGCCTGTCTGAAGAACGTGTTCACTGTCCTGCTGCTGTTCATCTACCTGGTGCTGACTGCTGTGGCTGTGTTCCTGGCCTATCAAACCATCACTGACTTCATGGAGAAGCTCAGTCACCCCGTCATGTCTGTCACATACAAGGAGGTGGATGTCTTCTCTCCCCCAGGTTGGTGGAACTGCTCCTAAGTACAGATCTAGGATCAGCCTCCCTCAATCCTAACCTTAAACATTAGTGTGGGTGGGTGGGATGAAAACTGTCCCTAGATCAGCGTCCAGGGGCAACCCTATGTTTAATAAAGGTGTCAATTTAGCAGGTTTTATTTGTTACAATACTGATCCGAGAGAATATCGTTTTTAAACATACTTTTTTTTTAAACAGAATATCATGCTTATATTTATGTTTTTTTGAGAGAACGTGTTCAATTTGATTTAATTCTTGGTTTTCTTGATGAAACTTTATTTTCTTGTCCTTGTTTGTGAGCAGGCATCGCCCTGTACCCTGGTACGGCTCAGCTGCTGAGCTGCAAGCACCACTACCACGCCCATATCCCCCCGCTGGTCACCCCAGGGAAGCCCCAGCCAGGAGATTGTGTCATGGAGGAAGTGACCTACACTGGCCCCTACACCAACCACACTGTGGTGAGAACCATACTACTATAGAGCCCCTACACCAACCACACTGTGGTGAAAACCATACTATTATAGAGTCCCTACACCAACCACACTGTGGTGAGAACCATACTACTATAGAGCCTCTACACCAACCACACTGTGGTGAGAACCATACTATTATAGAGCCCCTACACCAACCACACTGTGGTGAGAACCATACTATTATAGAGCCCCTACACCAACCACACTGGTGAGAACCATACTATTATAGAGCCCCTACACCAACCACACTGGTGAGAACCATACTATTATAGAGCCCCTACACCAACCACACTGGTGAGAACCATACTACTATAGAGCCCCTACACCAACCACACTGTGGTGAGAACCATACTACTATAGAGCCCCTACACCAACCACACTGTGGTGAAAACAATATTACTATAGAGCCCCTACACCAACCACACTGTGGTGAGAACCATACTATTATAGAGCCCCTACACCAACCACACTGTGGTGAGAACCATACTACTATAGAGCCCCTACACCAACCACACTGTGGTGAGAACCATACTATTATAGAGCCCCTACACCAACCACACTGTGGTGAGAACAACACGTCTCTAGATAGAACACAGCAACATGTCTTCTAAGTATTTTCATTCATTCATTGGTCGCTTGCTTGGTTGATTGGTCGGTCGGATGGTTGGTTGGTTGATTGGTTGGTTGATTGGTCGGTTGGTTGCTTGGTCGGTTGGTCGGTTGATTGGTCGGTTGGTTGATTGGTTGGTCGGTTGGTTGCTTGGTCGGTTGGTTGCTTGGTCGGTTGGTTGCTTGGTCGGTTGGTTGATTGGTTGGTTGGTTGGTTGATTGGTTGGTTGGTTGCTTGGTCGGTTGGTTGATTGGTCGGTTGGTTGATCGGTTGGTTGCTTGGTCGGTTGCTTGGTCGGTTGGTTGATTGGTCGGTTGATTGGTCGGTTGGTTGGTTGCTTGGTCGGTTGGTTGCTTGGTCGGTTGATTGATTGGTTGGTTGATTGGTCGGTTGGTTGCTTGGTCGGTTGGTTGCTTGGTCGGTTGGTTGATTGGTTGGTTGGTTGGTTGATTGGTTGGTTGGTTGCTTGGTCGGTTGGTTGATTGGTCGGTTGGTTGATCGGTTGGTTGCTTGGTCGGTTGGTTTGCTTGGTCGGTTGGTTGATTGGTTGGTTGGTTGCTTGGTCGGTTGGTTGGTTGGTTGGTTGCTTGGTCGGTTGATTGGTCAGTTGGTTGGATGCTTATTAATCTCTCATGGACAGGGTATGTAACATAAATGGTATTTGACGGAGTTATGCAAGATTTTAGTTCTGGGTTTCTGAGGTTGGTTGGTTACTTTGTTCGTTCAGCCATTCAGTCATTCATTTAATACATGAATTCCTCTCCTGGTGGTGTAGAAGCAAGCCTTGGTGGTCAGCGGTCCAACAGATGTCAGAAACAGGGAGTTGATCTTCCTGCAGTTCAGTCAGAACGAGACAGAAGAGGATTTTAGTGCCATCACATACATGCTCTTCGACAAATACAACGACCTGTCCAGAAGGTAAAGCACTGGCCCAGTTTAATACAACGACCTGTCCAGAAGGTAAAGCCCAGTTTAATACATCGACCTGTCCAGAAGGTAAAGCACTGGCCCAGTTTAATACAACGACCTGTCCAGAAGGTAAAGCACTGGCCCAGTTTAATACAACGACCTGTCCAGAAGGTAAAGCACTGGCCCAGTTTAATACAACGACCTGTCCAGAAGGTAAAGCACTGGCCCAGTTTAATACAACGACCTGTCCAGAAGGTAAAGCCCAGTTTAATACAACGACCTGTCCAGAAGGTAAAGCCCAGTTTAATACAACGACCTGTCCAGAAGGTAAAGCACTGGCCCAGTTTAATACAACGACCTGTCCAGAAGGTAAAGCACTGGCCCAGTTTAATACATCGACCTGTCCAGAAGGTAAAGCCCAGTTTAATACAACGACCTGTCCAGAAGGTAAAGCACTGGCCCAGTTTAATACAACGACCTGTCCAGAAGGTAAAGCACTGGCCCAGTTTAATACAACGACCTGTCCAGAAGGTAAAGCACTGGCCCAGTTTAATACAACGACCTGTCCAGAAGGTAAAGCCCAGTTTAATACAACGACCTGTCCAGAAGGTAAAGCCCAGTTTAATACGACGACCTGTCCAGAAGGTAAAGCACTGGCCCAGTTTAATACAACGACCTGTCCAGAAGGTAAAGCACTGGCCCAGTTTAATACAACGACCTGTCCAGAAGGTAAAGCACTGGCCCAGTTTAATACATCGACCTGTCCAGAAGGTAAATCACTGGCCCAGTTTAATACGACGACTTGTCCAGAAGGTAAATCACTGGCCCAGTTTAATACAACGACCTGTCCAGAAGGTAAATCACTGGCCCAGTTTAATACGACGACCTGTCCAGAAGGTAAAGCACTGGCCCAGTTTAATACGACGACCTGTCCAGAAGGTAAAGCACTGGCCCAGTTTAATACAACGACCTGTCCAGAAGGTAAAGCACTGGCCCAGTTTAATACGACGACCTGTCCAGAAGGTAAAGCCCAGTTTAATACAACGACCTGTCCAGAAGGTAAAGCCCAGTTTAATACGACGACCTGTCCAGAAGGTAAAGCACTGGCCCAGTTTAATACAACGACCTGTCCAGAAGGTAAAGCACTGGCCCAGTTTAATACAACGACCTGTCCAGAAGGTAAAGCACTGGCCCAGTTTAATACAACGACCTGTCCAGAAGGTAAAGCACTGGCCCAGTTTAATACATCGACCTGTCCAGAAGGTAAATCACTGGCCCAGTTTAATACGACGACCTGTCCAGAAGGTAAATCACTGGCCCAGTTTAATACAACGACCTGTCCAGAAGGTAAATCACTGGCCCAGTTTAATACGACGACCTGTCCAGAAGGTAAAGCACTGGCCCAGTTTAATACGACGACCTGTCCAGAAGGTAAAGCACTGGCCCAGTTTAATACAACGACCTGTCCAGAAGGTAAAGCCCAGTTTAATACGACGACCTGTCCAGAAGGTAAAGCACTGGCCCAGTTTAATACAACGACCTGTCCAGAAGGTAAAGCACTGGCCCAGTTTAATACAACGACCTGTCCAGAAGGTAAAGCACTGGCCCAGTTTAATACATCGACCTGTCCAGAAGGTAAAGCACTGGCCCAGTTTAATTCAACGACCTGTCCAGAAGGTAAAGCACTGGCCCAGTTTAATACAACGACCTGTCCAGAAGGTAAAGCCCAGTTTAATACAACGACCTGTCCAGAAGGTAAAGCCCAGTTTAATACAACGACCTGTCCAGAAGGTAAAGCACTGGCCCAGTTTAATACGACGACCTGTCCAGAAGGTAAAGCACTGGCCCAGTTTAATACAACGACCTGTCCAGAAGGTAAAGCACTGGCCCAGTTTGTTCGTTTAGAGCACAGGTTTCAAACTTAATTCCTGGATGGCCGAGTGTCTGCAGGTTTTTTCACTCCCCCTTGTACTTGATAGATCAATTTAGGTAATTGATTAGTTAGGAACTCCTCTCACCTCCCCTTATCTAGGTCTTGATTGGACATGAATTGAAAGGAGATAACAAACACCAGCACAAACTCAGCCCTCCAGGAATAGAGTTTTAAATCCCTGGTTTAGAGTGTAATATTGTTTTAAATCCCTGGTTTGGAGTGTAATAGAGTTTAAAATCCCTGGTTTAGAGTGTAATATTGTTTAAAATCCCTGGTTTAGAGTGTAATATTGTTTAAAATCCCTGGTTTAGAGTGTAATATTGTTTAAAATCCCTGGTTTAGAGTGTAATATTGTTTAAAATCCCAGGTTTAGAGTGTAGTAGAGTTTTAAATCCCTGGTTTAGAGTAATAGAGTTTTAAATCCCTGGTTTAGAAAAATATTGTTTAAAATCCCTGGTTTAGAGTAATAGAGTTTTAAATCCCTGGTTTAGAGTAATAGAGTTTTAAATCCCTGGTTTAGTGTAATATTGTTTAAAATCCCTGGGTTAGAGTGTAATATTGTTTAAAATCCCTGGTTTAGAGTGTAATATTGTTTAAAATCCCTGGGTTAGAGTGTAATATTGTTTAAAATCCCTGGTTTAGAGTGTAATATTGTTTAAAATCCCTGGTTTAGAGTGTAATAGAGTTTTAAATCTCTGGTTTAGAGTGTAGTAGAGTTTTAAATGCCAGGTTTAGAGTAATAGAGTTTTAAATCTCTGGTTTAGAGTGTAGAGTTTTAAATCTCTGGTTTAGAGTAATAGAGTTTTAAATCCCAGGTTTAGAGTGTAGTAGAGTTTTAAATCCCTGGTTTAAAGTAATAGAGTTTTAAATCCCAGGTTTAGAGTGTAATGGAGTTTTAAATCTCTGGTTTAGAGTAATAGAGTTTTAAATCCCAGGTTTAGAGTAATAGAGTTTTAAATCTCTGGTTTAGAGTAATAGAGTTTTAAATCCCAGGTTTAGAGTGTAGTAGAGTTTTAAATCCCAGGTTTAGAGTGTAGTAGAGTTTTAAATCCCAGGTTTAGAGTGTAGTAGAGTTTTAAATCCCAGGTTTAGAGTGTAGTAGAGTTTTAAATCCCAGGTTTAGAGTGTAGTAGAGTTTTAAATCCCAGGTTTAGAGTAATAGAGTTTTAAATCCCAGGTTTAGAGTAATAGAGTTTTAAATCCCAGGTTTAGAGTGTAATGGAGTTTTAAATCCCAGGTTTAGAGTGTAGTAGAGTTTTAAATCCCAGGTTTAGAGTAATAGAGTTTTAAATCCCAGGTTTAGAGTGTAGTAGAGTTTTAAATCCCAGGTTTAGAGTGTAGTAGAGTTTTAAATCCCAGGTTTAGAGTGTAGTAGAGTTTTAAATCCCAGGTTTAGAGTGTAATAGAGTTTTAAATCCCTGGTTTAGAGTGTAATAGAGTTTTAAATCCCTGGTTTAGAGTGTAGTAGAGTTTTAAATCCCAGGTTTAGAGTGTAGTAGAGTTTTAAATCCCAGGTTTAGAGTGTAGTAGAGTTTTAAATCCCAGGTTTAGAGTGTAGTAGAGTTTTAAATCCCAGGTTTAGAGTGTAGTAGAGTTTTAAATCCCAGGTTTAGAGTGTAGTAGAGTTTTAAATCCCAGGTTTAGAGTGTAGTAGAGTTTTAAATCCCAGGTTTAGAGTGTAATGGAGTTTTAAATCCCAGGTTTAGAGTGTAGTAGAGTTTTAAATCCCAGGTTTAGAGTGTAGTAGAGTTTTAAATCCCAGGTTTAGAGTGTAGTAGAGTTTTAAATCCCAGGTTTAGAGTGTAGTAGAGTTTTAAATCCCAGGTTTAGAGTGTAGTAGAGTTTTAAATCCCAGGTTTAGAGTGTAGTAGAGTTTTAAATCCCAGGTTTAGAGTGTAGTAGAGTTTTAAATCCCAGGTTTAGAGTGTAGTAGAGTTTTAAATCCCAGGTTTAGAGTGTAGTAGAGTTTTAAATCCCAGGTTTAGAGTGTAGTAGAGTTTTAAATCCCAGGTTTAGAGTGTAATGGAGTTTTAAATCCCAGGTTTAGAGTGTAGTAGAGTTTTAAATCCCAGGTTTAGAGTGTAGTAGAGTTTTAAATCCCAGGTTTAGAGTGTAGTAGAGTTTTAAATCCCAGGTTTAGAGTGTAGTAGAGTTTTAAATCCCAGGTTTAGAGTAATAGAGTTTTAAATCCCAGGTTTAGAGTGTAGTAGAGTTTTAAATCCCAGGTTTAGAGTGTAGTAGAGTTTTAAATCCCAGGTTTAGAGTAATAGAGTTTTAAATCCCAGGTTTAGAGTGTAGTAGAGTTTTAAATCCCAGGTTTAGAGTGTAGTAGAGTTTTAAATCCCAGGTTTAGAGTGTAGTAGAGTTTTAAATCCCTGGTTTAGAGTGTAACCTAAGTGTAATGAGATGTGCGTATAACAACAACCATTTTGCCCTCTACCTCCTGTTATAGCGTGAATAAATCAGGGTTCATGCAGGACTGTGAGAGGAACTACTCCATGGTGACGTTCTCTGGAGGCTTCAGGACCTGGGTCAAGATGTCACTGGTCAAGACCTCTGGGAAGAAAAACGAGTCCATGGAGTTCCGGCAAGAGGTCACTATTGTTTGTAAACATTCAGGTTTCCTTAAATGTTGTCTATTTTTTTTTTATAAGATTAACTAAATTATTAATTTTAGCATCTACTGTGGCAGAAAACATACAACATGTTGCAAAAACTACATTTTTCCTTGACATATTCCAATTTGTAGCTGTCATTATTTTTCGTCCCTAATTGAGTACAAAATGTTTTCTACATCATGACAAAGTTATAACAAAAGTTGTCTGTTCTTCCCAGTCTAGTGTGGTCAAATATAATGACAAGAGGCCTGTATCCGAGCAAAAAGCCATTCAGCTCTTCTTTGTTGTGTTTGAATGGAGGGATCCCTTTGTACAAGAAGTCAGAGATGTAAGTGGAACACATTCATATTGCATTACTAGAATAGTATCTGTTCTGTTTTATTCCATTCCTAGTCTAGTTTATCTTATTCTATTCTACTCGTGTAGTTATTTCTCCTGTCTCAGCTCTGAGGGGGGAAAAAAAGCCTATAACGAACAATGAAACATTTGACCCGTTGTTTCGTCCACAGATTGTGACAGCCAATCCGTGGAATACCGTAGCCATCCTGTGCGGTGTGTTCATGGCTCTGTTCAAGGCTGCTAACTTTGCCAGTTTTAGTGTGAAATGGGTCATCAAGATTCGTAAGAGGCATCTGAGGAACAGAAACAGGGAACTGACCGCATCATCTCAGAGATACGTAGTAACTAATACGGATATTAATAGATTAGAAGAATAACTTTCAATTTTTTTTCCCGTGAACGAACTTCTTTCAACCAATCAATGAGGCACTTGCTTTGAACTGCAAATATTGCCCTTGGTTATGGGCAGCGTTTTTAAAAATGTTGTTTTGGGATCATCACATTTTGTATGTTTAAATATTGAATAGATTGTAACGTATATGATTTTAGACAACTCAACCAAAGGTCAAATTCACAATGATTGTTTCTTTATACATAAGTCATATGTAGCATTCCAAAATGTGACTGGGAAATAGGATTGTAAAATGTATTTATGAATGTTATGAAACTTGTTTATACCACCAACAACTGATATGAACTACTGACATGTAAGGCAAAAGGGAACTTCCCCCGTTTACCTTTCATTACATTCTTAAATCTGAGTTTCAATTGAGCAGTGAGATGTTTTAAAACGTGACTTTTTATTTTATTTTTTAGAATAACTTAAATTCTTAAGTATCTTATCGCCTCTAAATTACTGGATATTTTATGTATATACTGTATATAAAACAAATGTAAAGGGAACAGTGAGTAATGCTTACCAAATGTGGACCATGATGCAATTGCTTATTAGTTTTTTTCCCGTTGTTTGTTTCCTTTTTTTTTTTTTTTTTACAAAGAATGGGTGAATCTAGAACGAAGGAGTCAATCTCACTGGTTGACTCATACGACTGAACAACGGACTCATAGCGACCGAACAACTGACTCATACGACCGAACAACTGACTCATACGACCGAACAACTGACTCATACGACCGAACAACTGACTCATACGACCGAACAACTGAGTCATACGACCGAACAACTGACTCATACGACCGAACAACTGAGTCATACGACCGAACAACTGACTCATACGACTGAACAACTGACTCGTACGACTGAACAACGGACTCATACCACTGAACAACTGACTCATACGACTGAACAACTGACTCATACGACTGAACAACTGACTCGTACGACTGAACAACGGACTCATACCACTGAACAACTGACTCGTACGACTGAACAACTGACTCATACGACCGAACAACTGACTCATACGACCGAACAACTGAGTCATACGACCGAACAACTGACTCATACGACTGAACAACGGACTCATACGACTGAACAACGGACTCATACGACCGAACAACTGACTCATACGACCGAACAACTGACTCATACCAACCACTGAACAACTGACTCATACGACCGAACAACTGACTCATACGACCGAACAACTGACTCATACGACCGAACAACTGAGTCATACGACCGAACAACTGAGTCATACGACCGAACAACTGACTCATACGACCGAACAACTGACTCATACGACTGAACAACTGACTCATACGACCGAACAACTGACTCATACGACCGAACAACTGACTCATACGACCGAACAACTGACTCATACGACCGAACAACTGACTCATACGACTGAACAACTGACTCATACGACCGAACAACTGACTCATACGACCGAACAACTGACTCATACGACTGAACAACTGACTCGTACGACTGAACAACGGACTCGTACCACTGAACAACTGACTCGTACGACTGAACAACTGAGTCATACGACCGAACAACTGAGTCATACGACCGAACAACTGACTCATACGACCGAACAACTGACTCATACGACTGAACAACTGACTCATACGACCGAACAACTGACTCATACGACCGAACAACTGACTCATACGACCGAACAACTGACTCATACGACTGAACAACGGACTCGTACCACTGAACAACTGACTCGTACGACTGAACAACTGAGTCATACGACCGAACAACTGACTCATACGACTGAACAACTGACTCATGCGACCGAACAACTGACTCATACGACCGAACAACTGACTCATACGACCGAACAACTGAGTCATACGACCGAACAACTGACTCATACCACTGAACAACTGACTCGTACGACTGAACAACTGAGTCATACGACCGAACAACGGACTGTTACTGAACCCAGAGTAATAGTCTACTACTGTTTTCTTTGCTTCTACACACTAGGCGAATATTTACGAATACCACCTCATCCTGCCTGTTGCTTTCTACATTATTTACACATCTTGGAAAAACTGGACTGATCAACAAGTACCTGGGATTTACTTGAAATTGTGTATAGCTTTTACTGTGAAATAAAACCGTTTGCTGTGCAATTGATTGTGTTTAGTCACTTTCTATGACCATGTGCCCCAAATCCACTATAACAATCTGCAACACATACTTGCAACTGCACCTACATCAACGTTATGGCCTTCATTCATAAGCAGTCAGTTGTTGGTTAACGAATGATATATATATATACAGTATACACTAGATGACTAATAGGGGGCGCTGTTGAAGCCACCGTGCCTCCATCTTGGAACTCCTCCACCGTTGTAACAAGTGTTTAGGAATCTATCGAAATCCATTTATGAATGTTTACATTCATCTTTGCCACATTTCTTTTATGACAGACACCCTAATACATACTTTTAAATGATATTATGTGAGCTAAACATAACCAAATGTACAAAAATCCTTTCTAAATTATATACTTAAATACATGTAATTTTGTCCTTGAAAAATGTAATTGAAATAATTCGGAATTCCATTTTATTTCTATGGAGGACTGCTCCTACTGGGGAGTACCAATATGGCCGACCTGGTGGCTTCAATCCCATCAGTACCCTGGGTTGGGGAGTAACGGATTACATATAATCCTGACTGATTACATGTAATCCGTTACATGTAAGGGATTACAAAAACAATTGGTGACTGTAATCCGTTACGTTACCAGCAAAATATTGTAATCAGATTACAGATACTTTTGAAAAACTAGATGATTACTTTGAGGATTATTTTTAAACTCAGAGGATTTTTGCTAAAAATATTTTGACACTTCTCTGTTTTCTCAATTACATTCAAATAAGCATTGAAAAAAGGCGCAAGTTTAAGTTTGTTCCACCTGAGAGAGTCAGACCACAAGTCAGAGACCACTATGATGTCAGAGACCACCACTATGATGTCAGAGACCACTATGATGTCAGAGACCACCACTATGATGTCAGAGACCACTATGATGTCAGAGACCACCACTATGATGTCAGAGACCACTATGATGACACACCAAATGGGTTTGATGGATCGCAGGAAAAGAGCAGGATTAGGTGACTGCTACAGTCCAAGCCATGTCTTCCAATGGTGCGACTGCTGTCTGCATTCAAAGATTATCATATTTGAATAAACACTTGGAGGTAAGGATGACAGCAGTGGTGTAGTCTACGGCGATACGGATATCACTTATTATTGATATCTACATAGAGCATTGATGGGAATCACACTGCTGCTCCCTCATTTAACGATTTGCGCCTTACGGATTGTGGTTGTTGTGGATGGCTGTTCACAAATCTAAATGTGTATTTGAACCCAATAATGGTTGAATTCAAGAAGTTTAAGCTGCCTATCAATCATTGTTTTTGAAACCAGTGGACAGCCAGTGAAAAATGCGCTCTTGCAACAGCTGCATAGTGCGGATCCCAGCCTGTGGAATAAAAGTGGGGATTTTATTGATCAATCTAATTCATGCTGATAAAAAATAAAATCCATAGACCTAATGGACACATGATCAAGCTCACTTCTGATATACTTAAAGGGGCAATCTGGAGTTGATATACTTAAAGGGGCATTCTGGAGTTGATAGACTTAAAGGGGCATTCTGGAGTTGATAGATTTAAAGGGGCAATCTGGAGTTGATAGAATTAAAGGGGCATTCTGGAGTTGATAGACTTAAAGGGGCAATCTGGAGTTGATAGACTTAAAGGGGCAATCTGGAGTTGATACACTTAAAGGGGCATTCTGGAGTTGATAGACTTAAAGGGGCAATCTGGAGTTGATAGACTTAAAGGGGCATTCTGGAGTTGATATACTTAAAGGGGCAATCTGGAGTTGATAGACTTAAAGGGGCAATCTGGAGTTGATAGACTTAAAGGGGAAATCTGGAGTTGATAGACTTAAAGGGGCAATCTGGAGTTGATATACTTAAAGGGGCAATCTGGAGTTGATACACTTAAAGGGGCAATCTGGAGTTGATACACTTAAAGGGGCAATCTGGAGTTGATATACTTAAAGGGGCAATCTGGAGTTGATACACTTAAAGGGGCAATCTGGAGTTGATACACTTAAAGGGGCATTCTGGAGTTGATAGACTTAAAGGGGCAATCTGGAGTTGATATACTTAAAGGGGCATTCTGGAGTTGATAGACTTAAAGGGGCATTCTGGAGTTGATAGACTTAAAGGGGCAATCTGGAGTTGATAGACTTAAAGGGGCAATCTGGAGTTGATACACTTAAAGGGGCAATCTGGAGTTGATAGACTTAAAGGGGCATTCTGGAGTTGATAGACTTAAAGGGGCAATCTGGAGTTGATAGACTTAAAGGGGCATTCTGGAGTTGATAGACTTAAAGGGGCAATCTGGAGTTGATAGACTTAAAGGGGCATTCTGGAGTTGATAGACTTAAAGGGGCAATCTGGAGTTGATATACTTAAAGGGGCATTCTGGAGTTGATAGACTTAAAGGGGCAATCTGGAGTTGATAGACTTAAAGGGGCAATCTGGAGTTGATACACTTAAAGGGGCATTCTGGAGTTGATAGACTTAAAGGGGCAATCTGGAGTTGATATACTTAAAGGGGCATTCTGGAGTTGATAGACTTAAAGGGGCATTCTGGAGTTGATAGACTTAAAGGGGCAATCTGGAGTTGATAGAATTAAAGGGGCATTCTGGAGTTGATAGACTTAAAGGGGCAATCTGGAGTTGATAGACTTAAAGGGGCAATCTGGAGTTGATACACTTAAAGGGGCATTCTGGAGTTGATAGACTTAAAGGGGCACTCTGGAGTTGATAGACTTAAAGGGGCATTCTGGAGTTGATATACTTAAAGGGGCAATCTGGAGTTGATAGACTTAAAGGGGCAATCTGGAGTTGATAGACTTAAAGGGGCAATCTGGAGTTGATAGACTTAAAGGGGCAATCTGGAGTTGATATACTTAAAGGGGCAATCTGGAGTTGATACACTTAAAGGGGCAATCTGGAGTTGATACACTTAAAGGGGCAATCTGGAGTTGATATACTTAAAGGGGCAATCTGGAGTTGATACACTTAAAGGGGCAATCTGGAGTTGATACACTTAAAGGGGCATTCTGGAGTTGATAGACTTAAAGGGGCAATCTGGAGTTGATATACTTAAAGGGGCATTCTGGAGTTGATAGACTTAAAGGGGCATTCTGGAGTTGATAGACTTAAAGGGGCAATCTGGAGTTGATAGACTTAAAGGGGCAATCTGGAGTTGATACACTTAAAGGGGCAATCTGGAGTTGATAGACTTAAAGGGGCATTCTGGAGTTGATAGACTTAAAGGGGCAATCTGGAGTTGATAGACTTAAAGGGGCATTCTGGAGTTGATAGACTTAAAGGGGCAATCTGGAGTTGATAGACTTAAAGGGGCATTCTGGAGTTGATAGACTTAAAGGGGCAATCTGGAGTTGATATACTTAAAGGGGCATTCTGGAGTTGATAGACTTAAAGGGGCAATCTGGAGTTGATAGACTTAAAGGGGCAATCTGGAGTTGATACACTTAAAGGGGCATTCTGGAGTTGATAGACTTAAAGGGGCAATCTGGAGTTGATATACTTAAAGGGGCATTCTGGAGTTGATAGACTTAAAGGGGCATTCTGGAGTTGATAGACTTAAAGGGGCAATCTGGAGTTGATACACTTAAAGGGGCAATCTGGAGTTGATACACTTAAAGGGGCAATCTGGAGTTGCTACATCCATTTTTTGATTTATAAATTATATATACAGTACCAGTCAAATGTTTTGACACAGCTACTCATTCAAGGGTTTTTCTTTATTTTTTTTACTATTTTCTACATTGTAGAATAATAGTGAAGACATCAAAACTATGAAATAACTCATATGGAATCATGTAGTAAACAAAAAAAAGTGTTAAACAAATCAGAATATATTTTATATTTGAGATTCTTCAAAGTAGCCGCCCTTTGCCCTGATGACAGCTTTGCACACTCTTGGCATTCTCTCAACCCGCTCAATGAGGTAGTCACCTGGAATGCATTTCAATTAACAGGTGTGCCTTGTTAAAAGTTAATTTGTGAAATGTCTTTCCTTCTTAATACATTGAGCCAATCAGTTGTGTTGTGACAAGGTAGGGGTGGTATACAGAAGATAGCCCTATTTGGTGAAAGACCAAGTCCATATTATGGTTAGAACATCTCAAATAAGCAAAGAGAAACGACAGTCCATCATTACTTTAAGACATGAAGGTCAGTCAATCCGGAACATTTCAAGAACTAAGGACGTTTCTTTAAGTGCAGTCACAAAAACCCTCAAGCACTGTTATAAAACTGTCTCCCATGACTACCGCCAAGAGTGTGCAAAGCCGTCATCGAGGGAAAGGGTGGCTACTTTGAATAATCTCAAATATAAAATACATTTCAGGTTTGTTTAACACTTTTTTGGTTACTACATGATTCCATATGTGTTATTTCATAGTTTTGATGTCTTCACTATTATTATACAATGTAGAAAATAGTAAAATAAAGAAAATCCCTGAAATGAGTAGGTGTGTCCAAACTTTTGACTGGTACTGTACATATATATCTTTTTTTGCTAAACAGGTGGGTCTCTGCCACTGGTTACAGCCTTATTATAAAATTGATTAAACAAATGTTTTTCCTCATCCTTTTACACACAATACCCCATAATGACAAAGCGAGAATGTAGACATTTTTGCAAATTTATTCTGAATAAAAACAGAAATACCTTATTTATATAAGTAAATACAATTGATTGGGCATGATTTGGAAAGGATCGAGGGAAAGATAAACAGAGCAAAGTACAGAGAGATCCTTGATGAAAACCTGCTCCAGAGCACTCAGGACCTCAGACTGGGGCGAAGGTTCACCTTCCAACAGGACAACAACCCTAAGCACACAGCCAAGACAAAGCAAGAGTGGCTTCAGGACAAGTCTCTAAATGAACTTGAGTGGCCCAGCCAGAGCCCGGACTTCAACCCGATCGAACATCTCTGGAGAAACCTGAAAATAGCTGTGCAGCAACACTTCCCATCCAACCTGACAGAGCTTGAGAGGATCTGCAGAGAAGAATGGGAGAAACTCCCCAAATACAGGTGTGACAAGATTGTAGCGTCATACCCAAGAAGACTCAAGGCTGTAATCGCTGCCAAAGGTGCTTCAACAAAGTACTGAGTAAAGGTTCTGAATATTTATGTAAATGTGATATTTCAGTTTTTTGCTTGGTCATTATGGAGTATTGTGATGTCATTATGGAGTATTGTGATGTCATGATGGGGTATTGTGATGTCATTATGGACTATTGTGATGTCATTATGGAATATTGTGATGTCATTATGGGGTATTGTGTGTAGATTGATGAGGGGGGAGAAAACTATTGAATCCATTTTAGAATAAGGCTGTAACGTAACAAAATGTGGAAAAAGTCAATGGGTCTGAATACTTTCTGAATGGATCCTTTGTTTCCCATTGGACATGCATCTGTAGTGTATTATTTTGATGGTTAAATCTCCTGGTGTTGTATTGGCATCCGGGCACCCCCTAACTACATTGACACACCCATGCACACACACACGCAGATACGCACCCACTCATGCATACACACTTTCACTTCTACACTTGCATACTGATTCACTCACTCACGCACACGCACGCACGCACGCACGCACGCACGCACACACACACACACACACACACACACACACACACACACACACACACACACACACACACACACACACACACACACACACACACACACACACACACACCCGTTCATTTAAAGCATGTACATGTTATCTCCTGTTAGGGCCTATATATATATTTCATAATATAACGTCTGTTCCACCATCGTGTCTCAAATAGTCATTCTATGAGTTATCATTTCCATACTATATTTTTCATTAATTGTTTCTTTCCAATTGGTTATATGTGGTGCCAGTTGTTTAAGCCAGTTTCTTTCTAGTTATCTGTTTAAATGCTGTTATTCTCATAATTCTGAAGAGGTATTTATCAGAGTAGAGGAACAGTACATGAAGGGTTCTCCCCGAGAGTTCTGGATTTAGAGAAAGCGCCAACGTCTGAATGTATCATCCAATACTTTGTATACTTCAATCCAGAAATGATTGAGGACTGAGCAGGAATATAATATGTGAGTATGGTTAGCTCTGCTCTCCCTAAGGTAACGCCAGCAACTTGGTGTGATGTCACGGTTGTATTTTGATTGTATTATAGGAGTTTTCCAAGAATATTACCTCCAGAGTAGAGAGTTGGTTATCTTGGACGTGTTTCTTGATATGCCCTCCCAATCCTCTTTGGTTATTACTATTTGCAGCTCATCTTCCCAATTAGTTACCCCTATAAATATTCTCATATTTTGTTTCTTCTTGGATAATTCTGTATATGTCCCCCAGCACATTCTTTGCATTTACTTGTTTATAGGTCTTTGTTATATATTTAATTAAAGGATGTATATCACTACACGTTTAATTAAGTCCCACTGCTTTAGTAAAATAGCTTCTTACTTGTAAATAATTGTAAAACTGAGAGTTCTGGATGTTACACTTTTTTGATAGATTCTAAATTAATTTCGATCAAATAAGCCTCACATAGTAAACTAGCAATTACATTTTTTGCTGGCCAATTTCGACACTCTCTCGTTGACTTCAATGCAAAAAAAATCCACACTTCGTGGGCTTATTTTCATGGACAGATTTTGGGCTGAGTTGAACCAAAGATTTTTCTAACTAAACCAAGATAACCCACAGCCTGTCGTTTCAAACGGAAACAAGTGAGTCATAGTGGGCAGAACAAGCAAGGAGGTGGTCAGAGCCAAGCACGATTTAGCGAGAACCTATTGGTGCGTTCTAGCCCGTATTTGCACATTTCCGTTAGGGAACGCCTACTCTGCGAAGTGCGCTTGTGCAATAACGCAATTCGCCTTTGCGCCCCTTCTAAACAATGCCATTTAAAAAAAGTCTAACCGGGTAAAGTCTGTCGTAACATATTTTAGTTTTAGGAACAGAAAACTGTATTGAGATTAAATATTTAATCGATGAGAAAATTAGTAGAACGTTGGACAACATCCATCTCGTTCTCCCACTGATTTGGAATTGGCCATATTTGGTAGTGAGTGGAAATGCCAAGCGGATGCTTCAAATTTATACATCCGGTGAAATATTTGTCTTATTGTTCTATCTGTGGTAAAACCTTTTTGGCTTCGCCTCTTCACATCTGGAAGGGGAGGGGCAACCGGGTCGATCCAGCGACAAGACGGGAAGTGGATGAACTTGCGCCAGTAAACAAGATATTTACAGGTATTCTTGCTAAATGTACATGCGTTAACTACACACACGCAGTTACAACTTAAATTAGAAGAGTTTTGGGTCAGTTTGAAGACCTGCAGTGAGAACAGTGCGTTTGTTTCCTTGCTAGATAGAAGTAACGTTAGCTACTGTAGCTAGTTAGACAAGGTAGCTAATGTTTGATATACATCATTTAGCTAACGGTAGCTAGCTAACGTTACGTAGTTGGTAGCTAACCTCATGCATATACAAACAACAATATAACAAAGTAGCTAAATACTTACTTTTGTGTCTGAAGTAGCTACGTTGGCTAGCCACTTGTTCGCCAAAACCAGTTAGCTAGCTAGTTGTGAACAGAGCCATGTGTACGGCAAGGCTCCATCCTAAACAAGGCTAGCTTGCTAGCAAAACAATGGACTGGATATGGCGGGTGTTTGTTGATAGCCACGCAACGCATGTATTGACAACACCCCGCTCACACACACACACAAATAGTGGCGATTTTAGCATGTCAGTCTTGGTGGGCAAACGAAAAAAATGTTTTTTTTAGGTACATGCCAGCAAAGCCACTACACAATACAACCCATTATTTAGACTATAACGGTGACGAACGATGCCCACAAACTGTTAGGGCCTACATATAGCTGTCCCAACAGCACACCTTGCTATCAGCAGAGCCTTTTCTGCCACGAAACAGTTAGTTCAGCTTCATTTACTGCCTTTGAAAGAAACATAACTGGTATGGCTAACTTGCTTAAACAAATATGGTTTCTACTGACAATTGAGATGTACAAACTATGGCATAAGGGGATGATGAGCAGATAAGAGGCAATACGTAATTTCGATTAAGACAATGAGCGTGCTAGGACGGACGTAGTCAATATAACTATTTGTTCAGCACGTTTGAAAATGTACAGTGACAAAATTCAGAACATGGGCCATTCTTACAGTATTCTCCCTGTACACCAAGTCAGAACCGTAGGATAAATAAAGGGGGCTTATAAGCAGACAATGAAAGCTCTTACAATATTTGATTACGTTTCTCTTAAACAGGCGATAGGCTAGATGTGCACCACCAAGTCAGAACAGTAGGCTAAGTTATGAGGGGGAAAGGGACCAAATTATTAGGGTGAGGCACATGGGCCACTAACAGCTTCCTACACAACAAACACTTAGTATTACTTTCTTAGCTACAGTATACATATCTCCCTGGCATATTACATCATATATGCAGCAGCATACAATACATTTTTGGACTCACCTTGTGCTGTGCTCACTTGAACAGGAAGGTGGCACGGCGATCCTTCTTGTGGGCAAATTTTGTCAGCAAATTGTGGCATTCTCTGGATATATGGTGCTTTCAAGACAACTGGGAACTCGGAAAAAAACAAGGTCGAATCACGACGTCTAGAAAGAGGCCAGAGTTCCCGACTTGGAATTCCGAGTCGCATGACCTTTCAAAACTTATTTTCCCAGTCAGAGCTATTTTTGTTCTCTCCCAGTTCCCAGAAGTCATGCAGGATTGACAGCATGACCAATGTATTCAATCTTTTCTGGTTGATGGTGTTGCATGTGATTGTTTATCCTTTTAAGCTTGGAAAAGAGACCCTTACACACAGCAAGTGATTGCATTGCAGTTAGCCACTGATTCCTTCCAAACCACTCCGTGTTGAATTTGCAATTTCCAACTTGTTGTGTTTATGTCCAATGGCCGATGAGCTGAGATTTTGAAAGTATGATGTTGACGTGATCAGCCCAATCAAAGCTACGGTAGATATAGTGTGATTTGACCTCCTTTTATCTGTGGCCAATGACCTTGAGCGTTCTTGGATGGGCACTTCTAATGTAACTATGGCAGCACCCAAGGGGCTTGAATGTTCGAGCTCTACCCGTAGATTTTGTGGTGACGTAGTGCCCCCATGAGTGACAGAACACTAAGCCAATCACAGCGCAACTAGAGAACATTACCAACCCCTACGCTCCGTATTTTACACTGGCTGCCCCACCACCACAGAAAGCACTGAGCTAGGCTGAAACACCTGTATTTTGGAGCTGCCTTACTCAAGAAAACAAAAGAGAGACCATGTTTGTATGCGGCTTTATTAACTCAATTATTTTAGTTTTTTTTTTTTACATTGTTTGCAAACTGATATGTGACACGTATTAATGCCAAAATAACAAGCAAAACAGGCAACAATAAACTAAAATCTTTATTTATTTTTTGTCGCTACTGTGCGCGCACACACACGCACAGCTAGTTAGCAAACTACTAACGTTCGTCTGATGAATCAGGCTGTAATACACAATGAATTGGTGTTCATCCTGAAACTAGGTAAAGTTAGTTGTATATTTGATATTCGGTTTTTACCTCTGTGGTAAACTGAACCATGTACAGCGCCTTCAGAAAGTCTTCACACCCCTGGACTTGTTGTTGTTACAGACAGAATTTAAAATGGATTCAATTGAGATATTTTGTCAATGGCCTACACACAATACCCCATAATGTCAAAGTGAAATAGTTTTTCGCCATGTCATTTTTTTTTACAGTTGAAATTTCTTGTGTCAATAGGTATTCAAGCCCTGTTATGGCAATCCTAAATAAGTTCAGGGTTCAAAATTAGTGTAAGTTACATAAGTTGCATGGGTTTTGACCCCACACATAGAATTATCTTTAAGGTCCCATAGTCGGGCATTGAATTTCAAACACAAAGACCAGGGAGGTTTTCCAATGCCTCACAAAGAAGGGCACCTATTGGTAGATGGGTACAAATTTAAAAGCAGACATTGAATATCCTTTTGAGCATGGTGAAGTTATTAATTACAATGTGGATGGTGTATCATCAAACCCTATCACTACAAAGATACAGGCGTCCTTCCTAACTCAGTTGCCGGAGAGGAAGAAAACCGCTTAGGGATTTCACCATGAGGTCAATGGTGACTTTAAACAGTTACAGGGTTAAATGGCTGGGATAGGAGAAACTGAGGATGGATCAACAACATTGTAGTTACTCTACAATACTAGCCTAATTGACAGAGTGAGAAGAAGGAAGCCTGTACAGATACAAAATATCCCTGGCCTCCCAAAGGGTACTGCGATCTAAGGCACTGCATCGTTTTAACTCCAACCCTGTTTCTGGAGATACCCTCCTGTAGGTTTTAACTCCAACCCTGTTCCTGGAGAGATACCCTCCTGTAGGTTTTAACTCCAACCCTGTTCCTGGAGAGAGATACCCTCCTGGAGAGAGATACCCTCCTGTAGGTTTTAACTCCAACCCTGTTCCTGGAGAGATACCCTCCTGTAGGTTTTAACTCCAACCCTGTTCCTGGAGATACCCTCCTGTAGGTTTTAACTCCAACCCTGTTCCTGGAGAGATACCCTCCTGTAGGTTTTAACTCCAACCCTGTTCCTGGAGAGATACCCTCCTGTAGGTTTTAACTCCAACCCTGTTCCTGGAGAGATACCCTCCTGTAGGTTTTAACTCCAACCCTGTTACTGGAGAGATACCCTCCTGTAGGTTTTAACTCCAACCCTGTTCCTGGAGAGAGATACCCTCCTGGAGAGAGATACCCTCCTGTAGGTTTTAACTCCAACCCTGTTCCTGGAGAGATACCCTCCTGTAGGTTTTAACTCCAACCCTGTTCCTGGAGAGATACCCTCCTGTAGGTTTTAACTCCAACCCTGTTCCTGGAGAGATACCCTCCTGTAGGTTTGAACTCCAACCCTGTTCCATGAGAGGGTTTGGAGTTTGACTCCCACCCATAGCCTCTCCACCAGCCCTGCTGACTGGCTGTAGAGCTGTTCTATCACCAGGTCATCCAAATGGCACCCTATTCCCTATGTAGTGCACTACTTTTAACCAGAACTGGCACCCTATTCCCTATGTAGAGCCCTACTGTTAGCCAGGACTGGCACCCTATTCCCTATGTAGTACAGTAATTTGTAACAGTAGTGCACTATATATAGGGAAAATGCCCATTTGGGATGTACCCTGAGTCTGGAATTAGCCTAGTGTGAACTCTGTGGCACTCCGTGGACTGGCAGAGTCTGTGCTGCAGGGCTGGCATTCAGGGGAGGCCAGATGGGGTTAGGGTTGGGTGGTCATCTTAAGCATGTTGAGGAAGAGCCAGCTAGACGTGGGAGGTGGGAAAGAGAAGATCTCCGCTCCCCTCTGTTCCAGCTGATGGGGCAGAGATGACCTCCGCTCCCCTCTGTCCCAGCTGATGGAGTCAGAGATGACCTCCGCTCCCCTCTCTCCCAGCTGATGGGGCAGAGGTGACCTCCGCTCCCCTCTCTCCCAGCTGATGGGGCAGAGGTGTTCTCCGCTCCCCTCTCTCCCAGCTGATGGGGCAGAGATGACCTCCGCTCCCCTCTCTCCCAGCTGATGGGTCAGAGGTGACCTCCGCTCCCCTCTCTCCCAGCTGATCGGTCAGAGGTGACCTCCGCTCCCCTCTCTCCCAGCTGATGGGGCAGAGGTGACCTCCGCTCCCCTCTCTCCCAGCTGATGGGGCAGAGGTGACCTCCGCTCCCCTCTCTCCCAGCTGATGGGGCAGAGGTGACCTCCGCTCCCCTCTCTCCCAGCTGATGGGGCAGAGGTGACCTCCGCTCTCCTCTGTCCCAGCTGATGGGGCGGAGATGACCTCCGCTCCCCTCTGTCCCAGCTGATGGAGCGGAGGTCATGGGGCAGAGGTGACCTCCGCTCCCCTCTGTATGGGGCGGAGATGACCTCCGCTCCCCTCTGTCCCAGCTGATGGGGCGGAGGTGACCTCCGCTCCCCCCTGTCCCAGCTGATGGGATAGAGATGACCTCCGCTCCCCTCTGTCCCAGCTGATGGGATAGAGATGACCTCCGCTCCCCTCTGTCCCAGCTGATGGGATAGAGATGACCTCCGCTCCCCTCTGTCCCAGCTGATGGGATAGAGATGACCTCCGCTCCCCTCTGTCCCAGCTGATGGGATAGAGATGACCTCCGCTCCCCTCTGTCCGAGCTGATGGGGCAGAGATGACCTCCGCTCCCCTCTGTCCCAGCTGATGGGGCAGAGATGACCTCCGCTCCCCTCTGTCCCAGCTGATGGGGCAGAGATGACCTCCGCTCCCCTCTCTCCCAGCTGATGGGGCAGAGAAGACCTCCGCTCCCCTCTGTCCCAGCTGATGGGATAGAGATGACCTCCGCTCCCCTCTGTCCCAGCTGATGGGGCAGAGATGACCTCCGCTCCCCTCTGTCCCAGCTGATGGGGCAGAGATGACCTCCGCTCCCCTCTGTCCCAGCTGATGGGGCAGAGATGACCTCCGCTCCCCTCTGTCCCAGCTGATGGGGCAGAGATGACCTCCGCTCCCCTCTGTCCCAGCTGATGGGGCAGAGATGACCTCCGCTCCCCTCTGTCCCAGCTGATGGGGCAGAGATGACCTCCGCTCCCC
The DNA here is from genome assembly GCF_016432855.1 of Salvelinus namaycush. NCBI lineage: Eukaryota > Metazoa > Chordata > Actinopteri > Salmoniformes > Salmonidae > Salvelinus > Salvelinus namaycush. The sequence goes on from NW_024057842.1 coordinate 197,457, forward strand.
TCTGTCCCAGCTGATGGGGCAGAGATGACCTTGCTCCCCTCTGTCCCAGCTGATGGGATAGAGATGACCTCCGCTCCCCTCTGTCCCAGCTGATGGGATAGAAATGACCTCCGCTCCCCTCCGTCCCAGCTGATGGGGCAGAGATGACCTCCGCTCCCCTCTGTCCCAGCTGATGGGCCTTTGCCAGTCAAGTCTCGTATATATGTATATATACACACTCTGCTGGGGTTTCGGGCAGTCAGAGGATAGCAGCTACACTGGCAGCAGTCCTGCATGCTTGTACGTAACATAATATAGTCCACATGTATTTGGGCAGCTGACGTTTATATATAATTGAGGCAGCCGTGTTATACAAACAATTTGCACAGTGTCAGTTCGGTGAGTGAAGCTTTTTATATAGACTGTTTTCAATAATTCTTATTTCCTCCCAACAGTACGTAATGGCCTGATTTTGAAACCCATCACCAATATCCAACATGGGGAGGGAAAGGAAGTGCATTCTCTGTCAGATCGTATACAGCTCCAAACAGGTAAAACCTTTTCAAAGCTTCTTGGAAAGAAACAGAGTCATTATCGGGCCTACATGTTTGTTTTTTTTATAGCGATTTTCTAAAACCTAAAGATGGCGCTTTCATCACCACGACCTTTTGTTTTGATAAATATCATGTGGTATTTAGATGTGAATGGTTTGTTTTGATAAATATCATGTCTTTAGATGTGAACGGTTTGTTTTGATAAATATCATGTCTTTAGATGTGAACGGTTTGTTTTGATAAATATCATGTCTTTAGATGTGAACGGTTTGTTTTCATAAATATCATGTCTTTAGATGTGAACGGTTTGTGTTCTTGTGTCTCCAGGAGATGGATGAGCATATGAAGAGTATGCTGCATCATCGTGAACTGGAGAACCTTAAGGGCCGGTGAGAACTACTGCTGAACTTACGCTAACTTACCCATGCATGGAACTTACGCTAACTTACCCATGCATGGAACTTACGCTAACTTACCCAGAACTTACACTAACTTACCCATGCATGGAACTTACGCTAACTTACCCAGAACTTACACTAACTTACCCATGCATGGAACTTGCGCTAACTTACCCATGCATTGAACTTGCGCTAACTTACCCATGCATTGAACTTGCGCTAACTTACCCATGCATTGAACTTACACTAACTTACCCAGACACTGAACTTACGCTAACTTACCCAGACACTGAACTTACGCTAACTTACCCATGCACTGAATTTACGCTAACTTACCCAGAACTTACACTAACTTACCCATGCACTGAACTTATGCTAACTTACCCAGAACTTACGCTAACTTTCCCAGACACTGAACTTACGCTAACTTTCCCAGACACTGAACTTACACTAACTTACCCAGACACTGAACTTACACTAACTTTCCCAGACACTGAACTTACGCTAACTTACCCATGCACTGAATTTACGCTAACTTACCCATGCACTGAATTTACGCTAACTTACCCATGCACTGAATTTACGCTAACTTACCCATGCACTGAACTTACGCTAACTTACCCAGAACTTACACTAACTTACCTAGACACTGAACTTACACTAACTTACCCAGACACTGAACTTACACTAACTTACCCAGAACTTACACTAACTCAGCCATGTACAGGTGCACAAATTGTTGCACATTTACCCTCATTTTTCCTGCAGAGCGAGTTGGGTTATGTTTGAGATGAATGAATTCCCACAACTGTTTCAGGAGATGATGCTGCAACTCCTGCCAAGTCTTGTGATCAGGAAAACCTTCCGGCACTTGACATTGGTCACGTGTGTGATTGGTCACGTGTGTGATTTGGTCACGTGTGATTGGTCAGGTGTGCCCGGCCTAGCATTAGCTGGGAAATGGATAGGGGCACAGCTGCCACAACTATGGCATATATTTATATATAGATACAATCTGACTGGAACAACAGTCTCAGACCAGCTGACTGTAACAACTGGCCCGGACCAACTGACGACTGGAACTGGGCCTAAATTCTTTTGGGGGGGGGGGGCACCAGCCACTGTGGTAGGTAGATTAAAAAAAATCTACCAGCCATTAATTTTTACCACCCAAAATATTTTTTCCATAATTACATCAAAAAAACATTTTTTGTTGTTGTTGACCTGGGTCTTTTAACCAAAATATAAGATGAGACAAAATGTTCAGCTGCCCCTTTAAGGGTGGGAGGTTACCGTGGTAACGGGGCCACTCACTTCCTGTCACGCTTTGTCTGTGTGTGTGAGATTTGGGATCTGGCTCTTCACTATCAGCTGAAGCAGCAGGCTCAAACTAACTTTTGAAAAACAACCAAGTTTGGGATCAGAACAATGTAAATAGCTAAGAAACACAAGGACAAAGTCTCACTTTTTAGACTTTAGAGTAAATTAGACTATTGTTTATGCCTGTGTGCAGCGCCTACAAAAATGAATCTTCACTCAGTGCACACAGCTTCCCCTGCTAGGCAGCGGTGGGGTGGGATATAGGATTCATATTTCTTTGTGTGATTAGCAGCTATGAAACAAAACAGCAGAAATACTTTGAAAACAGCTACTGCAGCATTTTCCTGTTATAAAACGCAACTCGCACGTGCTCATACATGACTTTGACTATTTTTATTCGCAAATGTAATGTTCCCGCTGTAGCCCTGCATATTGACCACCCGCCAACGTGGCTGGTGAAAGGGACGTTCTTACCCGCCAGTACCTAAATCTAACCGTGTTAAATTTATGCCCCGGCCTGGAACAACAGGCCCGGACCAACTGACTGGAACAACAGGCCCGGACCAACTGACTGGAACAACAGGCCCGGACCAACTGACTGGAACAACAGGCCCCGACCAACTGACTGGAACAACAGGCCCGGACCAACTGACTGGAACAACAGGCCCCGACCAACTGACTGGAACAACAGGCCCGGACCAACTGACTGGAACAACAGGCCCGGACCAACTGACTGGAACAACAGGCCCGGACCAACTGACTGGAACAACAGGCCCGGACCAACTGACTGGAACAACAGGCCCGGACCAACTGACTGGAACAACAGGCCCGGACCAACTGACTGGAGCAACAGGCCCCGACCAACTGACTGGAACAACAGGCCCCGACCAACTGACTGGAACAACAGGCCCCGACCAACTGACTGGAACAACAGGCCCCGACCAACTGACTGGAACAACAGGCCCCGACCAACTGACTGGAACAACAGGCCCCGACCAACTGACTGGAACAACAGGCCCCGACCAACTGACTGGAACAACAGGCCCCGACCAACTGACTGGAACAACAGGCCCCGACCAACTGACTGGAACAACAGGCCCCGACCAACTGACTGGAACAACAGGCCCCGACCAACTGACTGGAACAACAGGCCCCGACCAACTGACTGGAACAACAGGCCCCGACCAACTGACTGGAACAACAGGCCCCGACCAACTGACTGGAACAACAGGCCCCGACCAACTGACTGGAACAACAGGCCCCGACCAACTGACTGGAACAACAGGCCCCGACCAACTGACTGGAACAACAGGCCCCGACCAACTGACTGGACAACAGGCCCCGACCAACTGACTGGAGCAACAGGCCCCGACCAACTGACTGGAGCAACAGGCCCCGACCAACTGACTGGAGCAACAGGCCCCGACCAACTGACTGGAGCAACAGGCCCCGACCAACTGACTGGAGCAACAGGCCCCGACCAACTGACTGGAGCAACAGGCCCCGACCAACTGACTGGAGCAACAGGCCCCGACCAACTGACTGGAGCAACAGGCCCGGACCAACTGACTGGAGCAACAGGCCCGGACCAACTGACTGGAGCAACAGGCCCGGACCAACTGACTGGAGCAACAGGCCCCGACCAACTGACTGGAACAACAGGCCCCGACCAACTGACTGGAACAACAGGCCCCGACCAACTGACTGGAACAACAGGCCCCGACCAACTGACTGGAACAACAGGCCCCGACCAACTGACTGGAACAACAGGCCCCGACCAATTGACTGGAGCAACAGGCCCCGACCAACTGACTGGAGCAACAGGCCCCGACCAACTGACTGGAGCAACAGGCCCCGACCAACTGACTGGAGCAACAGGCCCCGACCAACTGACTGGAGCAACAGGCCCCGACCAACTGACTGGAGCAACAGGCCCGGACCAACTGACTGGAGCAACAGGCCCGGACCAACTGACTGGAGCAACAGGCCCGGACCAACTGACTGGAGCAACAGGCCCGGACCAACTGACTGGAGCAACAGGCCCGGACCAACTGACTGGAGCAACAGGCCCGGACCAACTGACTGGAGCAACAGGCCCGGACCAACTGACTGGAGCAACAGGCCCGGACCAACTGACTGGAGCAACAGGCCCCGACCAACTGACTGGAGCAACAGGCCCCGACCAACTGACTGGAACAACAGGCCCGGACCAACTGACTGGAACAACAGGCCCGGACCAACTGACTGGAGCAACAGGCCCGGACCAACTGACTGGAGCAACAGGCCCCGACCAACTGACTGGAGCAACAGGCCCCGACCAACTGACTGGAGCAACAGGCCCCGACCAACTGACTGGAGCAACAGGCCCCGACCAACTGACTGGGACAACAGGCCCCGACCAACTGACTGGGACAACAGGCCCCGACCAACTGACTGGAGCAACAGGCCCCGACCAACTGACGACCAACTGACTGGAGCAACAGGCCCGGACCAACTGACTGGAGCAACAGGCCCGGACCAACTGACTGGAGCAACAGGCCCGGACCAACTGACTGGAGCAACAGGCCCGGACCAACTGACTGGAGCAACAGGCCCCGACCAACTGACTGGAACAACAGGCCCGGACCAACTGACTGGAACAACAGGCCCCGACCAACTGACTGGAACAACAGGCCCCGACCAACTGACTGGAACAACAGGCCCCGACCAACTGACTGGAACAACAGGCCCGGACCAACTGACTGGAACAACAGGCCCCGACCAACTGACTGGAGCAACAGGCCCCGACCAACTGACTGGAACAACAGGCCCGGACCAACTGACTGGAACAACAGGCCCGGACCAACTGACTGGAACAACAGGCCCGGACCAACTGACTGGAACAACAGGCCCGGACCAACTGACTGGAGCAACAGGCCCCGACCAACTGACTGGAGCAACAGGCCCCGACCAACTGACTGGGACAACAGGCCCCGACCAACTGACTGGGACAACAGGCCCCGACCAACTGACTGGGACAACAGGCCCGGACCAACTGACTGGAGCAACAGGCCCCGACCAACTGACGACCAACTGACTGGAGCAACAGGCCCGGACCAACTGACTGGAGCAACAGGCCCGGACCAACTGACTGGAGCAACAGGCCCGGACCAACTGACTGGAGCAACAGGCCCCGACCAACTGACTGGAGCAACAGGCCCCGACCAACTGACTGGAGCAACAGGCCCCGACCAACTGACTGGAGCAACAGGCCCCGACCAACTGACTGGAGCAACAGGCCCGGACCAACTGACTGGAACAACAGGCCCGGACCAACTGACTGGAACAACAGGCCCGGACCAACTGACTGGAACAACAGGCCCCGACCAACTGACTGGAACAACTGACTGGAACAACAGGCCCCAACCAACTGACGACCAACTGACTGGAACAACAGGCCTGAACCAACTGACGACCAACTGACTGGAACAACAGGCCTGAACCAACTGACGACCAACTGACTGGAACAACAGGCCTGAACCAATTGACGACCAGCTGACTGGAACAACGGATTGTAGGGATTGTCCCTAATGGCACCCTATTCCCTACATAGTGCACTACTTTTGACTAGAGTCCTTTAGGTCTTGGTCAAAAGAAGTGCACTAGATGGGAGATAGGGTGTCATGTGGGACACAGTCGGCACTCTGCAACTATTTCAAGTGACTGTCGTGGAGATTACTGAAATATGTGACCGCAGCGGGCAGTCTCTTAACTGTACCAACTAGGGGACGGGAGAGGCTCTTAACTGTACCATCTAGGGGGAAGGAGAGGCTCTTAACTGTACCATCTAGGAGAAAGGAGAGGCTCTTAACTGTACCATCTAGGAGAAAGGAGAGGCTCTTAACTGTACCATCTAGGAGAAAGGAGAGGCTCTTAACTGTACCATCTAGGAGAATGGAGAGGCTCTTAACTGTACCATCTAGGAGAATGGAGAGGCTCTTAACTGTACCATCTAGGGGAAAGGAGAGGCTCTTAACTGTACCATCTAGGAGACGGGAGAGGCTCTTAACTGTACCATCTAGGGGAAAGGAGAGGCTCTTAACTGTACCATCTAGGGGAAAGGAGAGGCTCTTAACTGTACCATCTAGGAGAAAGGAGAGGCTCTTAACTGTACCATCTAGGAGAAAGGAGAGGCTCTTAACTGTACCATCTAGGAGAAAGGAGAGGCTCTTAACTGTACCATCTAGGAGAAAGGAGAGGCTCTTAACTGTACCATCTAGGAGAAAGGAGAGGCTCTTAACTGTACCATCTAGGGGAAAGGAGAGGCTCTTAACTGTACCATCTAGGAGAAAGGAGAGGCTCTTAACTGTACCATCTAGGAGAAAGGAGAGGCTCTTAACTGTACCATCTAGGAGAAAGGAGAGGCTCTTAACTGTACCATCTAGGGAGAAGGGAGAGGCTCTTAACTGTACCATCTAGGAGAAAGGAGACGCTCTTAACTGTACCATCTAGGAGAAAGGAGAGGCTCTTAACTGTACCATCTAGGAGAAAGGAGAGGCTCTTAACTGTACCATCTAGGGGGAAGGAGAGGCTCTTAACTGTACCATCTAGGAGAAAGGAGAGGCTCTTAACTGTACCATCTAGGAGAAAGGAGAGGCTCTTAACTGTACCATCTAGGATAAAGGAGAAGCTCTTAACTGTACCATCTAGGAGAATGGAGAGGCTCTTAACTGTACCATCTAGGGGAAAGGAGAGGCTCTTAACTGTACCATCTAGGAGACGGGAGAGGCTCTTAACTGTACCATCTAGGGGAAAGGAGGAGGCTCTTAACTGTACCCTCTAGGAGAAAGGAGAGGCTCTTAACTGTACATCTAGGAGAAAGGAGAGGCTCTTAACTGTACCATCTAGGAGAAAGGAGAGGCTCTTAACTGTACCATCTAGGAGAAAGGAGAGGCTCTTAACTTACCATCTAGGAGAAAGGAGAGGCTTCTTAACATGTACCATCTAATGGGAGAGTACGAGGCTCTTACTGTAACCATCTATGAGAAAGAGAGGCTCTTAAACTGTACCATCTAGGAGAAAGGAGAGGCTCTTAACTGTACCATCTAGGAGAGGAGAGCCTCTTAACTGTACCATCTAGGAGAAGGGAGAGCTTCTTAACTGTGACAATCTAGGAGAATTGAGAGGCTCTTACTGTACATCTAGGAGAAAGGAGAGCTCCTTAACTGTATTCCATCTAGGAGAAAGGAGAGCTCTTAACTGTACTCATCTAGGGCAAAGGAGAGGCCTAACTGTACCATCTAGAGAAGGAGGAGGCTCTTAACTGTACCATCTAGGGGAAAGGAGAGGCTCTTAACTGTACAATCTAGTAGAAGAGAGGCTCTTACTGTACCATCTAGGGAGAAGGGAGAGGCTCTTACTGTACCACCTAGGAGAAGGAGAGCTCTTAACTGACCATCTAGGAGAAAAGGAAGGCTCTTAACTGTACTCTAGGAGAAAAGAGAGGCCTCTTAACTGTACCATCTAGGATAAAGGAGAGGCTCTTACCTGTACATCTAGGGTTAAGGGAGAGCTCTTACTGTACCATCTAGGGGATAGGCTCTTAACTGTACCATCTAGGGAAAGGGAGAGTCTCTTAACTGTACCATCTAGGGGGAAGGAGAGTCCCCAACGCCACGCTCTTAACTGTACCATCTAGGAGAAAGGAGAGGCTCTAACTGTACCATCTAGGGGGAAGGGAGAGGCTCTTAACTGTACCATCTAGGAGAAAGGAGAGCTCTTAACTGTACCATCTAGGGAAAGGGAGAGGCTCTTAACTGACCATCTAGGGGGGTTTTTTTAAATTATTAGGACGTGTGGACAGTTTTAAATGATTAGGACATGTGGACAGTTTTAATCAGAGTTCCAGCGGTGGATCTGATCTGGGCCAGAACCAGAATCCTCTTATTCACCACTGAAGTGAGTTTGGAGAAACTGAAAGTATGAAATCGAACTCAGAATCAAATAGGCTTCCCAAAAATAACATGGGAACGTTTATCAGGTAGCCTGATTTCAGATGCGTTCATGGAAGCAGGATTTTTAGGGAAATCGTTCTTCTTGCAAAGCATGTAAACTATTATATTAATCTGACTATACACAACAAACTATTATATTAATCTGACTATACACAACAAACTATTATATTAATCTGACTACACACAAAACTATTATATTAATCTGACTACACACAAAACTATTATATTAATCTGACTACACACAAAACTATTATATTAATCTGACTACACACAACAAACTATTAATTAATCTGACTACACACACAAACATATATTAATCTGACTACACACAAACTATTATATTAATCTGACTACACACAAACTATTATATTAATCTGACTACACACAACAAACTATTATATTAATCTGACTACACACAACAAACTATTATATTAATCTGACTACACACAAAACTATTATATTAATCTGACTACATACAAACTATTATATTAATCTGACTACACACAAACTATTATATTAATCTGACTACCACAAACTATTATATTAATCTGACTACACACAATAACTATTATATTAATCTGACTATACACAACAAACTATTATATTAATCTGACTACACACACAAACTATTATATTATCTGACTACACACATAAACTATTATATTAATCTGACTACACACAAAAACTATTTATATCTGACTACACACAATAACTATTATATAATCTGACACACAATAAACTATTATATTAATCTGACTACACACACAAACTATTATATTAATCTGACTACACACAACAAACTTATATAATCTGACTATACACAACAAACTATTATATTAATCTGACTACACACAACAACTATTATATTAATCTGACTATACACAACAAACTATTATATTAATCTGACTATACACAACAAACTATTATATTAATCTGACTATACACAACAAACTATTATATTAATCTGACTACACACAACAAACTATTATATTAATCTGACTACACACAACAAACTATTATATTAATCTGACTACACACAACAAACTATTATATTAATCTGACTACACACAACAAACTATTATATTAATCTGACTACATACAAACTATTATATTAATCTGACTACATACAACTATTATATTAATCTGACTACACACAACAACTATTATATTATCTGACTACACACAACAAACTATTATATTAATCTGACTACATACAAACTATTATATTAATCTGACTACACACAAACTATTATATTAATCTGACTACACACAAAACTATTATTAATCTGACTACACACAAACTATTATATTAATCTGACTACACAACAAACTATTATATTAATCTGACTACACACAACAAACTATTATATTAATCTGACTACACACAACAAACTATTATATTAATCTGACTACACACAATAAACTATTATATTAATCTGACTACACACAAACTATTATATTAATCTGACTACACACAACAAACTATTATATTAATCTGACTACACACAACAAACTATTATATTAATCTGACTATACACAACAACTATTATATTAATCTGACTACACACAACAAACTATTATATTAATCTGACTACACACAACAACATTATATTAATCGACTACACCAACAAACTATTATATTAATCTGACTACACACAATAAACTATTATAATCTGACTATACACAATAAACTATTATATTATCTGACTACACACAAACTATTATATTAATCTGACTACACACAACAAACTATTATATTAATCTGACTACACACAACAAACTATTATATTAATCTGACTCACACAACAAACTATTATATTAATCTGACTATACACAACAACTATTATATTAATCTGACTACACACAACAAACTATTATATTAATCTGACTACACACAACAAACTATTATATTATCTGACTATAAACAAACTATATATTAATCTGACTATACACAAACTATTATATTAATCTGACTACACACAACAAACTATTATATTAATCTGACTACACACAACAAACTATTATATTAATCTGACTATACACAAACTATTATATTAATCTGACTACACACAAACTATTATATTAATCTGACTACACACAACAAACTATTATATTAATCTGACTACACACAAACTATTATATTAATCTGACTACACACAAACTATTATATTAATCTGACTACACAAACTATTATATTAATCTGACTACACAAACTATTATATTAATCTGACTACACACAACAAACTATTATATTAATCTGACTATACACAATAAACTATTATATTAATCTGACTATACACAATAAACTATTATATTAATCTGACTATACACAACAAACTATTATATTAATCTGACTATACACAACAAACTATTATATTAATCTGACTATACACAATAAACTATTATATTAATCTGACTACACACAATAAACTATTATATTAATCTGACTACACACAAACTATTATATTAATCTGACTATACACAAACTATTATATTAATCTGACTACACACAAACTATTATATTAATCTGACTACACACAACAAACTATTATATTAATCTGACTACACACAACAAACTATTATATTAATCTGACTACACACAACAAACTATTATATTAATCTGACTACACAAACTATTATATTAATCTGACTACACAAACTATTATATTAATCTGACTACACACAACAAACTATTATATTAATCTGACTACACACAAACTATTATATTAATCTGACTACACACAACAAACTATTATATTAATCTGACTACACACAATAAACTATTATATTAATCTGACTACACACAATAAACTATTATATTAATCTGACTACACACAATAAACTATTATATTAATCTGACTACACACAATAAACTATTATATTAATCTGACTACACACAACAAACTATTATATTAATCTGACTACACACAACAAACTATTATATTAATCTGACTATACACAACAAACTATTATATTAATCTGACTACACAACAAACTATTATATTAATCTGACTACACACAACAAACTATTATATTAAATCTGA